>NC_082729.1:18246042-18546042 GCF_030144855.1 Hypanus sabinus | reverse complement strand
CTACCCCTGACATCTGCTCTGCACATGCTCCCAGCACCTTAAACCTGTGTCCTCTTGTGGCAACCATTTCAACCCTAGGAAAAAGCCTCTGACTATCCACGCGATCAATGCCTCTCATCATCTTATACACTTCTATCAGGTCACCTCTCATCCTCATTCCAAGGAGAAAAGGCCGAGTTCACTCAACCTGTTCTCATAAGGCATGCTCCCCAATCCAGGCAACGTCCTTGTGAATCTCCTCTGCACCCTTTCTATGGCTTCCACATCCTTCCTCTAGTGAGGCGAGCAGAACTGAGCACAGTACTCGAAGAGGGGTCTGACCAGGGTCCTAGAGAGTTGCAACATTACCTCTCGGCTCCTATATTCAATTCCACGATTGATGAAGGCCTTCTTAACCACAGTCAACCTGCACAGCCCCTTTTATCGTCCTATGCATTCGGATCCCAAGATTCCTCTGATCCTCGACACTGCCAAGAGTCTTACCATTAATACTGTATTCTGCCATCATATATGGCCTACCAAAATGAGCCACTTCACAACTATCTGGGTTGAACTCCATCTGTCACTTCTCAGCCCAGTTTTGTATCCTATCAATATCCCGCTGTAATCTCTGACAGCCCTCCACACTATCCACAACATCTCCAACCTTTTGTGTCATCAACAGACTTAGTAACCTATCCCTCACTTCTTCATCCAGGTCATTTAAAAAATCATGAAGAGTAAAGGTTCCAGAACAGATCATTGAGGGACACCACTGGTTACCGAAATCCAAGCAGAATTCGATCCGTTCACAATCACTCTTTGCCTTCTGTGGGAAAGCCAGTTCTGGATCCACAAAGCAATGTCCCCTTAGATCCCACACCTCCTTACTTTCTCAATAAGCCTTGCATGGGGTACCTTATCAAATGCCTTGCTGAAATCTATATGCACTACATCTACTACTCTTTCTTCATCAATGTGTTTCCACATCCTCAAAAAATTCAATCAGGCTCGTAAGGCAGGGCCTGATGTTGACAAAACCGTGCTGGCTATTCCTAACCATATTATACCTCTCCAAATGTTCATAAATTCTGCCTCTCAGGATCTTCTCCATCAACTTACCAACCACTGAAGTAACACTCACTGGTCTATAGTTTCCTGAGCTATCTCTACTTCCCTTCTTGAATAAGGGAAGAGCATCCGCAGCCATCCAACCTCCGGAACCTCTGCCGTACCCACTGATAATGCAAAGATAATCGCCAGAGGCTCAGAAATCTCCTCCCTCGCCTCCTACAGTAGCCTGGGGTACATTTCATCCGGTCCCGGCGACTTATCCAACTTGATGCTTTCCGAAAGCTCCAGCACATCCTCTTTCTTAATATCTACATGCTCAAGCTTTACAGTTTGCTGCAAGTCATCACTATAATCACCAAGATCCTTTTCCATAGTGAATATCGGAGTAAAGTATTCATTAAGTACCTCTGCTATTTCCTCTGGTTCCATACACATTTTCCCACTGTCACACCTGATAGGTCCTGTTCCTTCACGTCTTATCCATTTGCTCTTCGCATACTTGTAGAATGCTTTGGGATTTTCATTAATCCTGCCCGCCAAGGCCTTCTCATGGCCCCTTCTGGCTTTCCTAATTTCCTTCTTAAGCTCCTTCCTGTTAGCATTAAAATCTTCTAGATGTCTAATATTACCTAGCTCTCTGAACCTTTAGTAAGCATTTCTTTTCTTCTTGACTAGATTTATTACGGCCTTTGTACACCACGGTTCCTGTACCCTACCATAATTTCCCTGTCGCATTGGAACGACCCTATGCAGAACTCCACACAAATATCTCCTGAACATTTGCCCCATTTCTTCGTACTTTTCCCTGAGAACATATGTTTCCAACTGAAGTTTTCAATTTCCTGCCTGATGGCCTCATAATTCTCTTTACTCTAATTAAACGCTTTTCTAACTTATCTGTTCCTGTCTCTGTCCAAATGCTTTTGTAAAGGAGAAAGAACTATGATCCCTATCTCCAAAATGCTCTCCTACTGAGAGATCTGACACCTGATCTGGTTCATTTCCCAATGCCAAATCAACTTCAGCCTCTGCTCTTGTAGGCTTACCTACATATTGTGTCAAGAACCCTTCCTGAACACGCCTAACAAACTCCACCCCATCTAAACCCTTTGCTCTAGGGAGATGCCAATCGATATTTGGGAAATTAAAATCTCCCGTCACAACAACACTGTTATTATTACCTCTCTCCAGGATCTGTTTCCCTATCTGCTCTTGGATATCCTTGTTACTATTGGGCGGCCTTTGAAAACACCCAGCAAAGTTTTTGACTCCTTCCTGTTCGTAACCTCCACCCACGGAGACTCCGTAGACAATCCCTCCATGGTGTCCGCCTTTTCTGCTGTTGCAAGGACGAGGCTGAGGACGAACCCAAGTGCAGGACACAGGCTCAGAGGCAGAGTCGTGACACGAACGGGGAACTGGTATCGAGGAGAGTCTTTACACGGAGACAAAGTTTACGTAGAGTATCCAGGAAATGATGCGGAGCTCAAAACTGACAGTGCTAAGCAATCAGGAAACGAGGTTTACACACACCAGAGTCGACCAACGAACTGGCAAAGCATGGCTGTGATGCCCGAGTTTTATCCTCTGTTCACTAATAAGAACCAGGTGTGCTGTAATTAGTGGAAATGGGAACGATTGGAAGCCAGACACGGGATTAAGGCTCAATTAAGAAGGTAATAGCAAGATGGGGAATTGCCAGACGGGACCATGATATCTGCAGCCATGACACAATCTCTGATCAACAGCGCCACGCCCACACCTCTTTTGCCTCTCTGCCTGTCCTTTCTGAAACATCTAAAAGCCGGCACTTGAAGTAACCATTCTTGTCCCTGAGCCGTTCAAGTCTCTGTAATGGCCACCACATCATATCTCCAAGGACTAATGCACGCTCTAAGCTCATCTGCTGTGTTCACAATACTCCTTGCATTAAAATAGACACCTTTCAAACCTTCGGTCTGAGCGCGTCCCTTCTCTATCAACTGCCTATCCTCCCTCTCGCACTGTCTACAAGCTTTCTTTATTTGTGAGCCAACCTCCTCGTCTCCAGTCTCTTCAGTTTGATTCCCACCCCAACAATTCTACTTTAATCTCTCCCCAGCAGACTTAGCAATCCTTCCCGCCAGGATTTCGCCCCCCCCCTGGGAATCAAGTGCAATCCATCCTTTTTGTACAGGTCACACCTGCCCCAAAAGAGGACCAAATGATTCAGAAATATAAATCCCTGACCCCTGCTCCAATCCCTCAGCCACTCATTTAACCTCCACCTCATTCTATTCCTATATTCACTGTCGTGTGGCACAGGCAGTAATCCTGGGATTACTAACTCCTTAACTCCCTGTAGTCTTTTGTCAGGAACTCTTCCATTTTCCTACCTATGTCATTGGTACCAATATGTATCACGACCTCTGATTGTCCTCCCTCCCACTGCAGGATACCTTGGACGCGATCTGCAACATCACGGACCCTGGTACCTAGGATGCAAACTACCTTCCGAGTTTCTTTCCTGTGTCCACAGAATCGCCTGTCTGACCCCCTAATTATAGCGTCCCCTATCATTACTGCCTTCCTCTTTCTTTTCCTACATTTCTGAGCCAAAGGGCCGGACTCTGAGCCACAGGGCACGGCCACTGTCGCTTCCCCCAGTTAGGCTATTCCGCCCCCCCCGCAATAGTACTCAAACCTGAGTACTTGTTGTCAAAGGGTACAGCCATAGGGCTTCTCTCTAGTACCGGACTCTGCCCCTTCCCTCTCCTGACTGTGACCCACTTGTCTGTCTCCCGTGTTGTCGGTGTGACTGCTGCCTATAATTCCTTTTTTGTCAGCACCTTGTTCATGCTGACCGGGCGAAGGTCACGAGCTGCATCTCCAGTTCCCTAACTCGGTCCCTTCGGAGCTGCATCTCGACATACCGAGTGCATATATAGCCGTCCGGGAGGCTGGGAGACTCCAGGACCTCCGATATCTGACACCGACCACAGAAAACCTGCCTCACACACATATTATTTCCTTTCCGCAATTAACACAGTTAAACCTGCCTCGCCGCATTCCGTTATCGTCTAAGCCCGTCGAGCCAAATCACTTTCACTCTGCCACCTCTCACACCCACTTCCCGCTGGATATGGCTGTCTTCCTTTTAAACCTTTCCCGCTTTCCCGCTTGATGTCACGCGCCTGCGCAGTCTTGCCTCTCTTTTAACCCGAGTAGTAAAACTGTCTTCACTCTGGAAATCATTAGCCGTTTACCTACAGCCTCCTTGCTCCGAATCAAAAACCAAATTAATTGCCCAACTAAATAATCCATTTTGCATGCACAATGTTAATTACACTCAAATGTCTGCGCATTCTCTGCCATCTGAGAGCATCGTAAACGGCTCCGTTACCAGCTCTATCACTTTGTGCCCTACTTGTCTCCTTTGAACTCTTCCCTTACACCTTCAATGCATGCCGTCTAGTATCAGATAATTCACCTCAAAGAGAATGTCGCGGTTTCACGATTCACCTATATTTCTTCACAACGCCTTCCCACATCTTCCGTTGATCCAGAGAAAATAAACGGACTTCATCGAACCTCTCTTTATAGACATGCTGTCCAATCCAGACAAGGTCGCAGTAAACCTGATCTGCACCCTCTCCAGAGCCTGTAACAGAACGAAAAGAAATGAATTGAAACTTGACGTGCGGCCTGACGAGAGCTTCACTGTATAAAGCCGCAGCGTAAGTTCCCAACTGCTGAAGTCGATTTTCACAGCTACCAAAATCAAGTATGCTCTACGTCTCTTCTTTTCTAATCTATCTACTTGTGGAGACACATTCGGGAATGTAGAGACCCCGAGATTCCTCTGTACTCAAATCTTAAGGCTTTGACATTAAGAGCACGATCCGTTTACATTTGATTTCCTAAAGAAAAACTACTCACACACAGTCCAATTCATGGCATGTGGTATTACTCTGCCTTTATGTGCATCTGATTAATATCCCGCTGCTTTACTAGGGAAAGGTCTACGATATTTATAACATCTTCAAACACTTCATTGTCTGTGAACTGACTAATACACACTTCCATATTTTCATCGCAGAGGGATCTGCACAGATCTAACAACGGCATTGGAGAGGGATTCCCAGGAGGAATACATCCCAACAGTTATCACGTCACTTCTCAATCCAAAACGGCGCGGCCACTCTGAATCCTTTGCATCTCAATATTTTGGATTGTCTACCACGAAGAGCTTCAAACATCTGATTAAACGGCATGTTTTAACACTCTCAGCTCTAATCTCGAAAGATCAATCAAGTTAGTTATATGCAACTTCTCCGACCACTAACGTGAAATTGGTACATCGTTTACAGGGTTATTTCGAAATCCTTAGTTCCTTTCACTTCGCATGCGGCTAGACATTACACGGAAATTTTGGCCAGGGCTCCATAAATCTTATCACTTGATTCTATGAATCACCTGGGGTATATCCCATAAGCTCCTGATGATATACAAAGCTCAATAGTCCTTAAGGTATCCAACACTCTCCCTTTCATTATTTCAAAACAACCGAAGATAATAGCACATTCCATATCGCCTTCACTGAGCACGTGTCGTTCTTGTTGAATAATATAACCGGGAACTTGTTAAAGAACTCGCCTCCGCATTCCATGTCCAAACACATGTTAATTTCTTCATGCTTGAGTGACTCGAAACTCTCTCTCGATATCCTCTTGCTTGTGATGTATGCGTAAAGTTCCTCAGGCTTCTTTTGAATTCCACTTGGCTAATAATCTTCGTGGAGCTTCCTTGCTCTCTATTTTTGAGTTATTTGGAACTTACTTGCTTTTGCCTTCCGAAACCAACACAAGCTTCTTTTGTTTCTTGCCTAAATTTACCGTCCCTTATCGACTTGCAAGTTTCCCGAAACCTTGCTAATTTTGTCCTACCTTTGTAATGGAACATAAGTGGTATGTTGGCATTTGAACACCCTCACTGATAGGATTCCCAAGAATCGCACCAAATTAACTCTCCCTATTTCAAACTCTCTTAATACTCCAACTTAGTACTATTACTCATACCTGGGACGCAACGGTAGAGTACCGGTTAACATGGCGCTGCTACTAGCGTCGGAATTCAGAGTTCAATTCCAGCGTCCTCTGTAAACAAGATTATACATCCCTTCCCATGTGCCATGGGGTCCCTTAACTGGTTCCATGGCAGCAGAATATAGCCTAGAAGGAGCAGAATTCTAAATATACCAGGGACACAAACGGGTGCAAATTAGAAACTTTAATGTCTCCGGGAAGAAATGACGGCAGGTGGTGAGGGATGAAGGTCAATAGGGCACTATCAGCCATCTCAGTCTGATACCGCTGAGTGCAGTCACGGAACAAAATCAGTGAAAATCTACTTTGAGCCTCCCCATTCGAACTGTAAATGCAATGCGCTGGGTAGATTGCTGTTGTTTCCTTGCTCCTTGGAGTCAGTCTCCACGATACTTTTCAAGGAATAGTAGCGACTGAACATGGTGAAAACCAATCAATAAAGCTTCCTATTAGTGTTGGATGCATTTTGTCTGTATATAGCTTGTATCTTATTCTCGTGGAAGTACTGAAAATCAGTTGTGACTGAATACGGAGGTGCTTGTGTTAAGTCAAATACATGCTTTGCAATGGAGTGAAGGGAACTGATGTAATGTATTTGTTTAACTCAGTGTAACTAATAGCGTAAATTACGATTACAGACGTGCCTTTGGAGACCCGTGCCCTGTATAAATCCGGTCTGTACAATATAACAGTTCAGAGATCTGAGAGTAGCGGTCACTTCCCAACAAACACAAGTTACTGCCGCTGACAGAAATGGGAAAATCTGTAATTCCCAGGATCCGGGAGGTTTATTATCCTGTCATCGCTGCTGTTAGCGTTCCAGGTAAGGTGACATCTCAACATGTTATATCATTTTAACCGTGGCGTGGCGCTATGCTCACTCACGTTATTTCTCCCTACTTCTACTTGCTGACTTGTTCAATCCAACAAGTCCATTTAGGTACTCCAAGGAGGGAAAGTCTCAATCATCGATCCATAAGACACCGCGCAAAACTGCACTTCTGGTCTATGCGCTTGCTTTCTTACCAAATTATTGCCTACACTGCATGTATTAAAACGAGTTTTCAGGGTTTACTACAGGAAGTAGATTATAATGGCCTGTTAAATATTACTTGAATTTCAACAAGATATTCGACTGGGCATACACAAAGTGGCAAAATTACAAAATCTTATTTGGTCAAGAAGAAATCATTTTCCATCAGATAAATTCTGAGAGGTGCAGTTTGTTCCTGACTGCAAGATGCAAGTAGTGGACTCCACAAAGTTTAAAGCTGGGTCCAGTGTTCTTTGTTCAGAAATGAACAATTCGTAGTTGAGAATACCATCAGTGGGTAATATGTTTGTGATAATGTGGTAATGTGGAAACTATTGCTGCGGACGACTATATAAACGGACGAGACCAGTAGGAGGAACAACCAGGATCAATTGAAATTAATTACATAAACGTGTGAGTGGTTCCATATGTGCATGCGATCAACGGTAACGGATATTTAGCGCCTGAAATTGTGCAGACGAGCAGGCTCTCGAACTCATTCCAAAATTGATACCAATTGTAGAGACCACTTGCCATCGGGACCTCTCTTTCGCTGATGGTGACGTACTTTATTATAGAAAGTTCGTCCAGATAGGAAAATACCTAAATACTTAGTTGCCCGTAGCAGTTCCGTGCATTGCCAGCATTCAGAGCAGGAATGCAATGGTAGCACCTTGTTTTGACGAAGTAGATAAGGACGTTGTCAGGGATGAAGTTTCTACCTAAAGGAAAGATCAGCTGGCAGGTTTTGATTTGAACAAAATAAATAAAACACATAGGAGATATAACTGATACGTATAAGATTCTGAAAGGCTGTGGTCTGGATGGAAAGGAAGTAAAAGTTTTCTTTTCTTTCGGAAGAGCACTATAACTTGACATTATGATTTTATATTCATCAGATTAAAATAATTAGATCAGATGATCAGAGATTATATTGTATTAGGTTAGACTACATTTATTTATCACATGTACACAGACACATGTAGTGAAATCGCATTTTTGTGCTAACAATGAACACAACCGAAGTATATGGATTGCCGGCTCGTATGTCGTCATATTCTTGCACTAGCATTGAAAACCACGATGTTCAGCAGAATAACGTACGGCCAACATACTGCAAGCAAGAATAACAACAGGTGAGAAAGACGGATTTCACTGAAACTGTCGCTATGCCATTGATCTAAATCTTTCTGTCTAACTTGGGATTATTGATGGATAATTCTGTGCAAGGATACTTGATGAGGAAAGGCCTGGAGGACAACTCACATATAGCTGGAGTATGTTTGGCCTTAACATCGAAACAACGTGGCTCCACAGTCTATTAACCAGCTCGGACTTGATGCAGGTTTCAAATGTGAAAGCAAGACAAAGAACTTCAAGTCCACTTTCAGACTGAGCACAGTAGGTTCACAGATGATGCAAGGTGCTTTTTAAATGAAAAGCGACTGTTTTAATTTCAATAATGTATTTATTAGCAATTCAGCTAAAAAAATGAAATTAGCGACATAGTGCTCATTTTTAGAGGGAAATGGAATTGGATAACTGAGAAGAACAATGTATTGCTACTATTTTCAGTTGTACTTTTGTAAAGAATGTGGTGCAGATCCTAATCCTAATATACTCACGCAAACATAAAATTATTTATATAATGTCTGTTCAACAGTTGCTCTGCTCCATTTCTCGTTTTTACAGTTAACCTTGTGGCGATCCTAATCCTGTCCCGGGGCAAGTGCGGTCTCTCCAAATGTATCACTCGTTACCTGGTGGGAATGGCAGCAGCCGATCTCATCGCTGTGTTCACTGACGTTATAATAAGGAGAATTGGTAGGATTTATTTCGGTAATTCATTCCTCTCAATTACTCCGGTGTGCAGTCTCACAATTGTCCTGCTTTCTGCATCCACTATCGTGTCTGTATGGCTGACGCTTGCTTTCACCTTTGATCGATTTGTGGCCATTTGTTGTCATAAGCTGAAAACAAAGTATTGCTCCGAGAGAACTGCTGATATAGTTATCGGGACAGTAAGCGTACTGGGCTGTTTACTGTCTGTCCCCTGGTACTTCATTTACAAACCAAAATACTTCATCGCTGGCGTTCCCTGGCATTGCACCGTAAAGCAGGAGTACTTTACATCAGTCACGTGGGACGCATTCGAAATAACTGACCGCATCCTAACGCCCTGTGTCCCGTTTTGTCTCATTTTGGTGTTTAATATTTTGACGGTCAGACGCATTTTAGCAGTCAGTAGAGTTCGCAGGGTGCTTCGGGGCCACACTACTACAAAGCACGAGAAGGACCCGGAGATGGAGACCCGAAGGAAATCCATGGTTTTACTCTTCAGTATTACCTGCAGTTTCCTGCTTTTGTGGGTTACCTCGGTCGGATATCAAATCTACAGCCGTATTTCAGACATTTACATTTATTACTCTTATAATGATCCCAATTACATAACAGAACAGACTGCTTATATGTTGCAAGTTCTCAATACCTGCAACAACACGTTTATTTATGCTGTGACCCAGCGGAAGTTTAGGCAGGAGCTGAGAAACGGGTTCAAATATCCTCTTCGTCTCGTCGTTAAGTTAATAAAATAATGGTATGAACACGGAGTCGTTTCAGAGACCAACATTGAATAATATTTCAAATGCAGTCAAGTACACGCGTTATTGGCGGAAATGTAGATTATATTTCAGGTCTAGAACAAGGTTCTCACTGATTAAGCTATAGCATATAATTAATCATCTCGACCTTGAGCACGAAGTAGGCAGCAACGAGCACTTGTACCACGAATCGGCTAATTCCTGTTGCCATGAGCAAAGCAACTTCCGTTCGTGTACATTCCTGCTATTTTGTATCTTTGTTTTAGTTTTTCACATGTTCCTGTGTCCATGTTTCGATGTAATTTGTGGTTCAATTGTGCAGCATGAATGGAATATTTTGCCTGCGAAGTTCATTCGATCCGCTGTCACTAGGAATGGATGAATCGTGTCTTAAAACTGAATATGTTCAACGTTCGTTAGTTTATCAGTGAAAATAACGTAAAAGGGAAGAAATGCGAAGGCGATGCTATAAAGGACTCCAGAATAAGTAAAGGCAAGAAGATTAAAAAGAAATAACGGTTTAGCTTTCAGCAACATTGCGGTACAATCGAAAAGGGCAGAGAATAAAGGGCGGAACGCGTTCAATCTGAATGCAGGCAGCAGACGACGTAGTGCAATAATTTTGCAGTGCAGTAAGAAATTGGCAGGTATAACGTTGTGGCCAACACTGAGTAGTATCTGAAAGAAGATCATAGTTTGAAGCTAAACATGCAGGGATAGTCATTGTGTCCTGACAATGCACACATAGGGAAAGGGTGTTGGGTGGTGCTGTTGGTTAAACAATGAAACTAGTCGTTAGAAAGAGGTGACATTGCATCGGAATATTTGATTATGAAGCTTAAGGTAATGGAAAAGAACGGAGGCACTGATCATAATTTGAGGTAGTTCACCTGCATTTTGAGACGGAAGGCAAAAATAAGATTTATCAGTACTACCGTGGGATAAAATGAACCACCGAGGCCTTAGGAAGGAGGCAGCCAAGAGTGATTGGAAGGGGATACTAGCAGGATGGACGGCAGAACAGCAATAGCTGAACTTTCTGGGAGGAAATCAGAAGAAGCAGGATAGATACAGTACATCCCGAAAGGAAGAGATATTCTAAAGGGAAGTAGATGCAACCATGACGGAAAGGGAAGTCAGAAACAGCAACAACGCAAAAGTGATGGATTTTGTTCAGTGGTTAAGTTGAGTCCGACTCCACGTGATCTCGTGGACCACAGGGTCCCTAGCGTTATAATGGCAAGATAGGGAAGTAGATTAAAGTAGAGAGGGAAGACCATCTGTCTTGAAGCCCAGTACTGGTGCTTCCACACTACTAGGTGGCTGGAAAGGAGAGTCATATAGTATATCAAAATTCAAGAGGGAAGACAGAGGAGTGGGAAACTTTCAAACAACCTTCAGTTAGCAACTAAAGCCATTAGTATTAAAGAGAGAAAATAGAAAATACTTTCATGGAAGAAAGTTTCACAAAAGTGGGTCCAAGTACTTTTATTTCCGGCACTGAAAAAGTAAAATAAAATTGAGAGATGGTGTACACCACGTGGAAATAAATGTGGAGAGGTTGAAATGGGAGAACAAAGAAATGGCTCACGAACTTAATAACTACTTTCTGTTAGACTTCTATGTGAAACACACAAGCTGTATGCCTGAAATCCTTAGTGTCGGTGAAGAAGTCAGTGCATTTGTTAACACTAAGGAGAAGCTGATTGGAAACCGAAAAGCGCTGAAGGTAGATTAGTCACTTTGACCAGATGGAGAACCTGTCAGCCTTCTGAAGGAGGTAGCTGAAGAACATATTGAGGCGCTGCTAGTGATCCTACAAGAATCATTACATTTGGGAATGATTCCAGTGGATTGAGAGTTTTCAAATATCATTCCACTCTTTATAATGTGAGGGAGGCAAAAGCCAACAAATTATAGGCCGGTTGGCCTGATTTCAATGGTTAATAAGTTGTTAGAACCCATTCCTAAGATGAACGTTCAGGTTACTTGCAGACACATGACCAAAATAGGTTAAAGTTAGCGTGGATTTACTGGGGAAAATTTGCCCGACAAATACTTTGAAGTTCCTAGAGGGAATAATGGATAAGGTAGGCAAAATAATCTCTGGATGTTAATTACTTGAATTTTCAGAAGACCTTTGACAGGTCTTACAAATGAGGCTCTTAAACATGACAGCAGTCCATGGTATTAAAGAATAATATGAGCAAGTGCAGTTGACTGACTGTCGGTCAACACAATTACACGTCAAGGATCATAGTCTGCTGCTCTACTCTCCCTGAACTCATTACTGTATAGCCAGGCACGGCTTAGCACCATCTATATTCTCGACAGGAACATTATTGCTATTGTGGCAGGTTGACAGGTGTCACAAATGAGGCTCTAAACCAAGATAGCAGCCCATTGTATTAATGGAATAATATGAACATGTGTAGATGGTCCTGAGAGGGATGGTTTATCAACATCTGGAGAGGTATAATATGATTAGGATTAGGCAGCATGGCTATGTGAAGGGCAGGTCGTGCCTTTCGAGCCTGATTGAATTTTCTGAGAAATTGACTAAACACATTGATGAAGGAAGAGCTGTTGACGTAGCGTATATGGATTTCAACAAGGCATTTGATAAGGTACCCTATGCAAGGCTTATTGAGAAAGTAAGGAGGCGTGGGATCTAAGTGGACGTTGTTTTGTGGATCCAGAACTGGCTTGCCCACAGAAGGCAAAGAGTCGTTGTGGACGTGTCATATTCTGCATGGAGTTCGTTTAGCAGCGGAGTGCCTCTGGGATGTTTTAAGGGACCCTTATTCTTCGTGATTTTTGTAAATGATCTGGAGGGATGGGTTGGTAAGTTTGCTGATGACACAAAGATAGGAGGTGTCGTTGATAGTGTGGAGGGCTGTCGGAGGTTACAACGGGACATTGATGGGATCCAAAATTGGGCTGAGAAATGGCAGATGGAGTTCAACCCAGATGAGTGTGAAGTGGTTCATTTTGGTGGCACAGATATGATGGCAGAATAGAATATCAATGGTAGTACTCTTGGCAGTGTGGAGGATCAGAGGGATCTTGGGGTCTGAGTCCATAGGACGCTCAAAGCAGCTGCGCAGGTTGACTCGGCGGTTAAGAAGGCGTATGATGTATTGGCCTTCATCAATCATGGAATTGAATTTAGTAGCTGAGCAAGAATGTTGCAGTTATATAGGACCCTGGTCAGACCGCACTTGGAGTATTGTGCCCAGTTCTGGTCGCCTCAGTAGAGGAAGGATGTGGAAGCCATAGAAAGGGTGCAGAGGAGAGTTACAACGGTGTTGCCAGGACTGGGGAGCATGCCTTATGACAATAGGTTGAGTGAACTCGGCCTTTTCTCCTTGGAGCGAAGGAGGATGAGAGGTAACCTGATAGAGGAATTCACTATGATGAGATGAATTGATCGTATGGATCGTCAGAGGCTTTTTCCCAGGCTGAATTGGTTGCCACAAGAAAACACAGGTTTAAGGTGCTGGGGAGTCGGTACAGAGGAGATGTCAGGGGTAAGTTTATTACTGAGAGAGTGCTGAGTACGTGGAATGTGCTTCCAGCAACGGTGGTGGAGGCGAATACGGTAGTGTCTTTTAAGAGGCTTTTAGATAGGTACATGGAGCTCAGTAAAATAGAGGGCTATAGCTAAGCCTAGTAATTTCTGACGTTGGAACATGTTCGGCAAACATTTCTCGGCCGAAGTGCTGTATTGTGCTGTAGGTGTTCTATATTTCTATGATTGACCGTCATTCAGGACAACTACACCTCAAAGATCATAGTCTACTGCTCTACTGTCTCTGAACTGAACAACGCATAGCCAGGCAGGGCTTAGCACCAACTATATTTTCGCCGATAACATTACTGTTACCGTCTTCTGTGGTGAGAGTTTTGGATACATAGACCCGATGCCACGGGTGATATTAGAAGCAGGTACGTTATGAACTTTGAAGGGACATATGGATAAACTAATGGATTAAAGAAAATGAAGGTCTTGCGGTGGGAGTAACACACTGTAATTTCTGAAGGATGGCAGCAGGCCAGGGAGCATGTATGGACAGAAATAAATTTTTGTTCACAGATCCTTCCGTAGGACATCTGGGGTGGGACTTTAGGTTTTCTGTCGGCCCAGTAAGTGTACTGGGCTATTTATATTTTGTCCCGTGGTCCTTCATTTGCACATCATAGTACCTCATCTTTGGCGCCTTCTGGAGTTGAGGCATAAATCAGGGGTTCATTCTGTCCGTCGCTTGGGCCTCCTATGATGTATTTGACTGCACCCTAACGTGCTGTGGCCCTTTTTGTCTCATGTTGCTGCATAAAGGAATGATAGTCTGGTGATATTAAAGTCCAACAGAATCCGTAGGTGGCTCCGGGTCCATATAAGTGCAAAGCAAAAGAAGGACCTGGAGATGGAAAACCGAAGAAAAGATATGGTTTTACAGCCGAAAGTTGCTTCTTGTTGAAGGTGACAATGGTTGTATTTCTGATCTACAGCCAAATGGGAAACATTCAGGTGCACTACTCTGATTGTGACTCGAATTACCTGACAAATCAGACTGCTTGTATCTGACTAATGCTGTCAAGATTTACCGTCCCTTATCGACATGCAAGTTTCCCGAAACCTTGTTAATATTGTCCAACCTTTGTAATGGAACACTTTTGGTGTGTTGGTTTTTGAACACCCTCCATAGGTAGGCTTCTCTAAGCATCTCTCCAAATTAGCTCTCCCTATTTTAGACAATAGACAATAGACAATAGGTGCAGAAGTAGACCATTCGGCCCCTCGAGTCTGCACCGCCATTCTGAGATCATGGCTGATCATTCACTATCAATACCCAGTCCCTGCCTTGTCCCCATATCCCTTGATTCCCCTATCCATCAGTTAACTATCCAGCTCCTTCTTGAAAGCATCCACCGTCTTCTGAGGCAGTGCATTCCACAACTCCACAACTCTCTGGGAGAAGAAGCTCTTCCTCAACTCTGTTTTAAATAACTGACCTCTTATTCTCAACATCTGGAACATATTTCCTGCCTCAATCCTATCAAATCCTTTAATTATCTTAAACGTTTCAATCAGATCCCCTCTCAATCTCCTCAATTCCAGCGTGTACAAGCCCAATCTCTCCCATCTCTCTGCGTAAGACAGCCCTGCCATCCCAGGAATCAACGTAGTGAATCTACGCTGCACTTCCTCAATTGCCAGAATGTCCTTCCTTAAACCTGGAGACCAAAACTGCACACAATACTCCAGGTGTGGTCTCACCAGGGCCCTGTACAAATGCAAAAGAACATCCTTGCTCTTGTATTCAATTCCACTTGTAACAAAGGCCAACATTCCATTTGACCTCTTCACTGCCTGTTGCACTTGCTCAATCACCTTCATTGACTGGTGAACTAGGACTCCTAGGTCTCTTTGCATTTCTCCCTTACCTAACTCTGCACCGTTCAGACAATACTCTGCCCTCTTGTTCCTGCTTCAAAAGTGGATAACTTCACATTTATTCACATTGAATGACATCTGCCAAGTATCTGCCCACTCACCCAGCCTATCCAAGTCTCCCTGTATTCTCCTAACGTCCTCTTCGCATGTCACACTGCCACCCAGTTTAGTATCGTCAGCAAACTTGCTAATATAGTTTTCAATGCCCTCATATAAATCATTGACATAAATCGTAAAGAGCTGTGGTCCCAATACAGAGCCCTGTGGTACCCCACTAGTCACCTCCAGCCAGTCTGAGAAACACCCATTCACTGCTACCCTTTGCTTTCTATCTGCCAACCAGTTTTCTATCCATGTTGAAACCGTGCCCCCCATGCCATGAGCTCTGATTTTACTCACCAATCTCCTAAGTGGCACCTTATCGAATGCCTTCTGAAAATCTAGGTACACAACATCTACTGGCTTACCCTCGTCTAACATCCTTGTTACACCCTCAAAAAACTCCAACAGATTAGTCAAGCATGATTTGCCCTTGGTAAATCCATGCTGGCTCGGCCTAATCCTATTTCTGCCATCTAGATGTGCTACTATTTCGTCCTTAATAATGGACTCAAGCATCTTCCCCACGACTGACGTTAGGCTAACAGGGCGATAGTTCTCCGTTTTCTCCTTCCCTCCCTTCTTGAAAGGTGGGACAACATTAGCCACTCTCCAATCTTCAGGAACTGATCCTGAATCTAAGGAACATAATGATTACCAATGCATCCGCAATTTCCTGAGCCAGCTCTTTTAGAACCCTCGGATGCAGGCCATCTGGACCCGGGGATTTATTAGCCTTCAGTCCTACCAGTCTACTCATCACAGTTTCGTTCCTAATGTCAATCTGTCTCAATTCCTCTGATATCTTATGACCCTGGCCCATCCATACATCTGGGAGATTGCTTGTGTCCTCCCTGGTGAAGACAGATCTAAAGTATGCATTAAATTCTGTTGCCATTTCCCTGTTTCCCATAACAATTTCTCCCAATTCATTCTTCAAGGGGCCAACATTGTTCTTAACTATCTTCTTTCTCTTCACATAGATAAAAAAGCTTTTGCTATCCCCTTTTATATTCCTGGCTAGACTGAGCTCATACCTGGTTTTTTCTCTCCGTATTGTTTTTTTAGTTAAGATCTGCTGTTCCTTAAAACCTTCCCAATCATCTGTATTCCCACTCATCTTAGCCGTCATACTTCTTTTTCTTTAATGCTATACAATCTCTGACTTCCTTTGTAAACCACTGTGGCCCCATCCCCCTCTTTGAATCCTTCCTTCTCATTGGAATGAACTGAATTTGCATCTTTTGTATTATGCCCAAGAATATCTGCCACTGCTGATCCACTGTCTTTCCTGCCAGGGCATCCGCCCATTTAACTTTGGCCGGCTCTTCCCTCATGGCTCCGTAGTCTCCTTTATTTAATTGCAACACTGACACCTCTGATCTGCCCCTATCCCTCTCAAATTGTAGATAAAAACTTATCATGTTATGATCACTACTTCCTAATGGCTCCTTTACTTCAAGATCACTTTTCAATTCCTGTTCATTACACATCACCAAGTCCAAAATAGCCTCGTTCCTGGTTGGCTCAAGCACAAGCTGTTCCAAAAATACATCCCTTAGACACTCCACAAACTCCCTATCCTAGGGTCCAGCACCTACCTGATTCTCCCAGTCCACCTGCATGTTGAAATCTCCCATAATGACTGCATTACCTTTAGCACATGCCAATGTTAACTCCCTAATCAACTTGTACCCAATATCCACGCTACTGTTTGGGGGCCTGTACACAACACCCATTAGGGTCTTTTTACCCTTACTGTTCCTCAGCTCAATCCACACAGACTCTACTTCCCCTGTTCCCAAGTCACCTCTTGCTAAGGACTGAATCTCATTCCTCACCAACAGTGCCACCCCACCCCCTCTTCCCATATTTCTGTCTGTACGATAGCACGTATACCCTGGTACACTCAATTCCCAGGCCTGATCCCCTTGCAGCCATGTCTCCGTTATCCCAACAATATCGTAGTTCCCCATTTTCATCTGAGCATCAAGCTCATCTGTCTTATTTCTGACACTACGCGCATTCAAGTATAGAATTCTTAGCCCATTCCTCCTCTCTTTGCTTAAAACACTGTCTACTGTACCTAACCCAGCTCCTTGAACTTCCATCGGGCGAATTGCACCCTGAATTTTGATGACCTTCTCAAGATCACCCAACCCTTGTACACATTTAACCCCATGCACCTTCTGACCAACCCTCTGGATCTGGATCCCTGCCCCCTGCACATCTAGTTTAAACCCCCCCGAGCAGCACTGGCAAATACTCCTGCAAGAATGTTAGTACCCCTCCGGTTCAGATGTAGACCATCCCTTCGAAACAGATCCCAATGTCCCTGGAACAAAGACCAATTATCCAAAAACCTGAACCCTTCCTTCCTGCACCATGCTCTCAGCCTTGTATTAATGTGCATAATCATTGTATTCTTCGCCTCACTCGCACGTGGCACAGGTAGCAATCCCGAGATTGTCACCCTGGAGGTCCTGCCTTTCAGCTTCACTCCTAACTCCCTGAACTCTCTAAGCAGGACCCCCTCACTCACCTTACCTACATCATTGGTCCCTACATGGACCACTACATCTGGGTTCATGCCCTCTTTCTCAAGAATAGCCTGCACCCGATCTGAGATGTCCCGGACCATGGCACCAGGGAGACAACATACCATCCGAGACTCCCGATCTGCCCCACAAAATCTCCTGTCTGCCCCCCTAACTATAGAGTCCCCTAAAACTATCGCTCTCTTCTCTTCCCTCCTCCCCTTTCTAGTTGAGGGTTCAACCTCTGTGCCAGAGGCAGGACCACTACAACTCATTCCTGGTAGGTCATCCCCATCAACAGTATCCAGTACGGTATACTTATTGTTAATGAGAATGGCCGCAGGAGTGCTCTGCTCTCTCTGCCTGCTCCCCCTGCCCCTCTGGACCGTCACCCATCTGCCTACTTCTTGGTTTTTTGGTGTGACTTCCTCCTGATAACTCCTATCTATCTCTGCCTCCACCTCCCGAATGATCCGTAGTTCATCCAGCTCCTGCTCCAACTCCCTAACTCGGTCTGATAGGAGCTGCAGCTGGACGCACCTTTTGCAGGTGTGGTCATCAGGGACAACTGTGTTGACCCTGACTTCCCACATACTGCATACGGAGCACACCACTGCTCTGACTGTCTCCCCCATACCTGAACTGGATTAATAGAATAAGTCTAAAAAGCACCTAGCGACCTTACCTTCTTCCCCTCAGCGAGCAATCACACAAGCTTACCGAAGTCCCCTTACGCCGAAGCCCACTTAGCCAAAGCCCAGGACTCTGATTCCACGGACTCCGCTGCCCGCTCTGAAAAGAAGTCCTGCCTTTTAAAGTGCGCGCTCGACGCTGACGTCACGCGCCTGCGCAGTTCCCCCTCCTCCACAAGTATTGACCAGGTGGGCTTAAATCCTACCTACACGGTCGAATTCTCTGAGTTTCTTTCCTAAAACAGCCCTAATACTCCAAGTTAGTATTGTTAGTCTTACCTGGGATGCCACAGTAGAGTACCGGTTAGCTCGGCAATATTACCGGCGTCGGAATTCAGGGTTCAATTCCACCGTCCTCTGTAAACACGTTTGTATATTTCTATAAGGAGCATCGTTTTCATCTGCAGTGCAAAGACGTACAGGTCAGTAAGTTAATTGGTCATTATAATTTGTCCCATGATTTGGATGGGGCTATATCGTTTGGTAGCTGGGCAGCGCGGGTCAAAGTGCTGGAATGGCGTATTCCGTGCTGTATCTCCATAGATAAATAAATAAATCACCCTTAACTACTTTAAATGATCTGAACAGCGGTCAATCAATGATCCGGAGCTTGAGAAGACGTAGCTCACTCAGGTTCACAGATTGAGTATATAGGACATCGATTTGCGGCAAATTGGGATTTGAGCAGTGGCTATTCAGCGATAGCGATTGATTGACATGAATAAATAAAAAAGTAGGCAGCGGCAAATGGACTGGTCTTTGATGCAGCGGCCATTAGAGTAACAGAAAAGCACACCCCGAAGCAGACCCTTCGAGCAATGCGAAAACCAATTAAACTGCCCACTCCAATCTACCCGAATGGGGACGATAGTCCTTCATACCCCTACTAATTATGCACCAATCCAAACTGAAATGGAGATCGCATGCACCACTTATGCTGGCAGATTAACATGAGTGAAGAAGTTTCCCCTCATGTTCCTCTTGACTTTTCATCTTTCAGATTTAAATACTGATGTCTGGTTGTAGTCCCACCCAGTCTCAGTGGAAATGAAGCCTGCTTACAATTAATCTATCCATATCTCTCATAATTTGTATACTATCAAATCCCCTTTAAATCTTCTACATTTTAATAAATAATGTCCATTGCTTTTCAATCTTTCCTTGTAATTCACGTCATGCAGATCTGGCAACATTCTTGAAAATTTTCTCTGGACACTTTCTAACATATTTGCATATTTCCTGTAGGTAGGTGACCAAACCAGTACACTATACACAAATTAGATCTCATTCATGACGTAATATTCCAGTTCCTGTGCTCAATATCATTCCATTACCTCTTCTCGGTACCTTGATTTATTAAGGCCAATATATCAAAAGTTTTCTTTACAGCCCTTCTACGTTCAGCGAACTATGGATTTCTATACCCACTCTTCTACCACTCCTCTCAGTGCCCAACTTTTTATTGTGTAAGACCTCCCTAGCTTACACAATTTTTCAGCCATATGTACCAGCTGATTCCTCTGCAATCCTTCCTCGCTGTCCACTGTACCGCCGGTCTTGGTGTAAAGTGATCAAATTAACAACATTATTATTCAGATATTTGTTACAGATTACAAACAATAACGGATACAGCACCAATCTCTGTGGCACACTATGAGTTACAGGCCTCCAATCAGAGAGGCAACCATCTACTACCACTTCTTAGCTTCTCTCTCAAAGGCAATGTGTAATCCCTTCGCTACTTCATTTTGAATGCCGAGCGAATGAACTTTCGTGACAACAACATTAGGGACCTTGTCAAATGACTCACTAAAGTCCATGTAGATAACATCGACGGCATCGCCTTCACACACTTTCCTCGTAACGTGCTCCAAAAACTTTATAACATTGGTTAGACCGGAATTTCTACGCATGCAGAGTCCAAGGGAAGCAGGCCCTGCTGACTTGTCCATCTTGATTTACCTCAGGACAGCAAACACCTCCTTCTCTGTAATCTGTATAGGGTCCATGAAATTAGCGAAGCTGTGCCTCATTTCTATTGAACCTGTGTCCGTGTCCACTGTAAATACAGACGCAAAAAAGAAAAAAAAGTAAGTCTCTCCCATCTGATTTGTCTCCACGCATCGACTACCATTCTGTTCTTCCAGTGGATTAATGTCATTTCTTGCAATCGCTTTGCTCTTTTCATATCTGTAGCATCCCTTACGATTCTCCTTCATGTTTTCTACTTGAATGCTTTCTTAAGTGATTTCTTTCTTAAGTGTTCCCTTGCATTTCATACGCACCTGATTTGTCCCCACCTGCATGTACCTTCCATGAACATTTTTTTTTCTTAACCGGGCCTTTTGAAATATCTTTGGAAAACCGTTTCCTTGCAGAAGTTATCTTTGCCTCTTTTTCGAATTGGCGCATACAAGCGTTGTATTCTCAAAATTTCATTTTGATGTCCTCCCACTTGCCAAGCACACCTTTGCCAAAAACATGCAGACCCAATACACACTTGCTGGAAATTTCTGATACCATCAAAAGTGGCCTTTATCCAATTTAGTATCTCAACCCGATGAAGAGACCTTTCCCTTGGCATATTTATTTTGAAATTAAAGGCATTTTGATTACTAAATGCAAAGAGTTTCCTTACACAAACTTCCACCACCTGCTTAATCTTATTCTCTATCGCAGAAGATGTATCGAACACTCTCTCGATGAGAATTCTACATATTGATAAAGCAAACTTTCCGGAACAAATTTGAGAAGCTCGACCCTATTTAGTCTTGTTACACTGTGGGAGTCTCTGTAAGTATGTGTCAATTAAAATCACGTACTACAGCAACGTTCGGCTTCTTGGAGCAGTCTGTTGTCTCTCTGCAATATTATTCCTCTAATCCTTTGGACTGATGGCTGGTCTGTTATATAGCCCATTAAAGTGAGAATCTCATTTTATTGAGCAAACACGAGGAAATCTGCAGATGCTGGAAATTCAAACAACACACACAAAATGCTGGTGGACACAGCAGGCCAGGCAGCATCTATAAGGAGATGCCTGTCGACGTTTCGGGCCGAGACCCTTCATCAGGACACCCCTAGCACCTCGCTAGACGAGCTCTCTGGTCTGTCCTGACCACGACCTGCCGTGATATTTTCCCTGACTCGTAAGTCCACCCATCCCTTTCTTTTGAATCATTCCCATTCTAACACATGCAACATAGCAAACCGAAAGTATAGAGCTGCTAGTCCTTGCCCTCCTGCAACCAAGTCTCAATAGTGGCTATAATATCCTAGTTCCATGTGTTCATAAATGCCCTGAACTCGTCTGCCTTTCTGACAACACTTCTTACATTGGAATATAGACCTCTGAGGACACCAGTCGCATCATATTCAACCAAACGATTCCAGTCTTTGAGGATTTACTGCATCTGCCTCCACAACCCACCCACTAACTGCTTTTGTTACTGTGGTTCCCAAGTCCATTCACTGTGCACCATTAGCACACTTTCGCTCTAGTCAGTTCGATCGACAAGAATTTCGATGGAAATTCGGACTGTGGCAGGTGCTGTACTCAGACCGTGGATTTAGCGCCCTGAGTAAAACGATACAATAAGTTACTACAGAAACGAACTCGAACGTTTATCTCCATATTCAGTCAGGTTATCTGTATTGGGCCCTTTTATTAATTTTCTTTCTTTTCCTATTAATTATTTCATAAAGTTGAAAAATGGTAAATATATTTTCTTATATAATTTTATACTGGTGCACGATCTGTAATTTCTTGGCGACCGATAATAGTGTATGGGCAGTAGTAACACTGCAGTTGCTACAATCACCTTTCCTTAATTGGAGCATCCCAACTTTCCGGGTTGGTTAAACCACAGATCATACCGACCCCAGACGTATCTTGTTTATGTAAGGCGAGCTTCTCACAGTTGCGTCACGTGGCTGTTAGCGGAGTTCGCATACGAGCAAAGCTGGTTTACGAACCCGATGAGAGGTTTGCACTCGGAAATATTTACAGAATAGAGGGAACATCGACTCGAACTCAAGAAACCCAGGAATGTGCAATAGTCCTCCATAACATAGAATATTCCCCGGAAACCTGAAATGCACCTCAGAAACTTGGAAGAGTCCTCGGAAACCTGGATGGCTATGGAAGACACAGGAAACATTGACGACCCTGAACGTAGAGTAGAGCAGCTCGAAACATGGACTCGAGAAACTGGGAAGATAGGTTCTCGAAACCCGAATGGTAGCTTTGGGAAAGTCATCAAGTAGCCTTGGTACGAACACTGTGAATAGAAGTTACTTTCACCTTCAGCCGACTGATGTCGAAGTTGCTGTTACACCTGAGATTGAACATAGAGCATAGAATAGTACTGCACAGTACAGGACCTTTGGCCCACAATGTTGTGCCGACGCTAAAACCCTGCCTCCCATATAACCCCTCATCTTAAATTCTTCCATATTCCTGTCTAGTAGTCTCTCAGATTTCACTAGCGTATCTGCCTGCCCCACAGACTCAGGCAGTACTTTTCACACAACAACCACTCGCTGAGTAAAAAACCCTTCTCTAATATCCCCCTTGAACTTCCCACCCCTTACCTTAAAGCCATGTCCTCCTGTATTGAGCAGTGGTGCTATGGGGAAGAGGCGCTGGTAGTCCACTCCATATATTCCTATGAATATCTTGTATACCACTACCATGTCTCCTCTCATCCTCCTTCTTTCAAAAGAGTAAAGCCCTACCTCGATTAATCTGATCATAATCCATACTCTCTAAACCACGCAGCATCCTGGTAAATTTCCTGTGTACCCTTTCCAATGTTTCCACATCCTTCCTATAGTGAGGCGACCAATACTGGACACAGTACACCAAGTGTGGCTTAAACAGAGATTTATAGAGCTGCATCAATACCCAACGACTCTTAAACTCTACCCCTCGACTTATGAAAGCTAACACTCAATACACTTTCTTAACTACCCTATCTACCTTTGAGGCAACTTTCAGGGATCCATGGACATGCACTCCCAGATCCCTCTGCTCCTCCACACTCCCAAGAATCCTGCCATTTACTTTGTACTCTGCCTTGGAGTTTGTCCTTCCAAAGTGTACCATCACACACTTTTCCGGATTGAACTCCATCTGCCACTTCTCAGACCACTTCTGCATCCTATCAATATTTCTCTGCAATCTTCAACAATCCTGAACACTGTCTACAACACCGCCCACTTTAGTGTCGTGTGAAAACTTGCCAACCCACCTTTCTAACTCCACATCTAGGTCTACAGATAAAATCAAGAAAAGTAGAGGTCCCAGAAACGATCTTTGTGGGAAACCACTAGTTACAACTCTCCAATCCGGATGTACTCCCTCCACCACGACCCTCTGCTTTCTGCAGGCAAGCCAAATCTGAATACAACTGGCCAAACCTCCCTGGCTTCTGACTTTCTGAATAAGTCTACCGTGTAGTGCTTTGTCAAATGCTTTACTAAAATTCATGTAGATCACAACCGCTGCACTAACCTCATCTATATGCCTGGACGTCTCCTCCAAGAACTCTATCAGGCTTGTTAGACACTATCTGCCCTTCACAAAGCCATGCTGACTTTCGCTGATCAGACCACGATTCTCTGGATGCCCATAGATTCTATCTCTAAGAATCTTTTCTAACAGCTTTCCCACCACAGACGTAAGGCTCGCTGGCCTATAATTACCCGAACTATCCGTACTACCTTTTTTGAAAAAAGGGACAACATTTGCCTACCTCAAATCCTTCGGTACCATTCCCGCGGACAACGATGACATCAAGATTCTCTCCAGAGGCTCAGCAATCTCTTCCCTCGCATCGTGGAGCAGCCTGGACAAAATATTCCGTCAGGTCCCGGGGACCTATCCGTTCAAATGTATTTTAACAACTCCAACACCTCTTCTCCCTTAATATCAATATGCGCCAGAACATCAACCTCACTCATATTGTCCTCACTATCATCAAGGTCCCTCTCATTGCTGAATACCGAAGAGAAGTATTCTCTGATGACTGATGACAAGAACCTTTTGTTCTTCACATAATTGAAGAATTGCTTGGTGTTTTCCTTTATCCTACAAGCCAATGACTTCTGATGTCCCGTTCTTGCTCTCCTCAGCCCCTTCTTAATCTCCTTTCTTGCTACCCTATATTCTTCAATAGACTCATCTGACCCTTGCTTCCTATACCTCACGAATGCTGCTTCATCTATCTGACTATATTCTTCACGTCACTTTTCACGCATGGTTCCTGCACCCTACCATTCTTATTCTTCCTCACCGGAACAAATTTATCCATTACATCCTGCAAGAGAACCCTAAACATCGAACATATTTCACTAGTAAATTTCCCTGTAAAATATCATCCCAATTGACACCCGCTGTCCGAACCGTATAGCCTCATAATATGCCCTACCCCAATTAAAAAAATCCTGTCCACACTGAATCTATCCTTTTCCATGATAATGTTAAAGACCAGGGTGCGGTTGTCACTGCCCACCAGATGGTCACCCATTGAGAGATTGGTCCATTTTTGCCAGGGTCCTGCTGTAAAGTTGTGCGTTGACGGCCGACTGAACCCAAGTGCGGAGAAAGTACAACGACAAACTCCCAAGTACATTCAGAGTCAAATGTTTATGCATAGGAGTTCCAATAAGACATCGGTGTCTCGACCGAGAGACACAGCTAGATGAACCATTCTCACAGTTCAAGGACACCGCAATAACCTCTAATTGGGATGCCGTTTTAAATAATCACAGTGTGCAGAATATGCGAGCCATTCTATACAGTCTTAAACAAAAGCAGAATGGCTTAACTCTGAGGGAAGAATGAATAAATAAAGGTGCACCGGCCTACAGGGCTCATGACACATGTTAGGAAAAGTCAGTTGTATTGATCAAACGTCGGTAAGTGGCACTCACTTTTCACCCATGGTTCCTCACCCTACCATTCTTAATCTTCCACACCGGGACAGATTTATCCGTCACATCCTGCAAGAGAACCCTAAACATCGACCACGTGTCAATTGTATATTTCCCTGCAAAGCACCATCCTAATTCACACACTTTGTTCTACCCTTGTAGCATCATAATATGCCCCTCCGCAATTAAAAAAAAATCCTGTCCACTTTGATTCTATCCTTTTCCATGATCATGTTAAAGGCCAGGGTGCGGTTGTCACTGCCCACCAGATCGTCACCCTCCGAGATATTGGTCCATTTATGCCAGGGTCCTGCTATACTGTTGTGCATTGACGGCCGTCTGAACCCAATTGTGGAGAAAGTACAACTACAAACTCCCAAATACATTCAGAAGCAAATGTTTATGCATAGGAATTCCAATAGCACATCGGTGTCTCGCCCGAGAGACACTGCTAGATGAACCATTCTTACAGTACGAGGACCCAGCAATAACCTATAATTGGGATGCCGTTTTAAATAATCACAGTGTGCAGAAAACTAGAGCCATTCGATACAGTCCTAAAGAAAAGCAGAAGGGCTTAACTCCGAGGCAGGAATGCATAAATAAAGGTGCACCGACCTGGAGGTGTCATGACACATGCTTGGAAAAGTTAGAGTTGTATTGATCAAACATAGGCGAATGGCAGTCACTCGCTAGTACTTAAGTTGGCCTGGAGGAGATGGGTGGAACAGTCCATTTCCGAGCTGTATAACATAACAATTATATTACTCCCATCCACAGACTTTTTGTTCTTTCGGTAAATCAAACGGTACAACCAAAGACACCACGTATCCCGTGCATACTCTCGTTTTCCCCTCCAATCCGACTGAAGATAGAAAAGGATGGAACTGCATATGCCTGTTTTAAGAACAGCTGAAAACCAGCTTCGATCTCGCTGTTTTGAGGATATTCCAGATTTTCCTAGTACGACAAAACGAAACCTCTATGCCCTCAGACTGTGACTGTACTGATTCTGGTCCTTTAGCAAATAGAATGAAATATGAAGTCTGGAATTGAACTGAAGAAAGAATACCGTGATTGACTCATGACTGGAGGGTTATAGATACTTTCTCAGTGTGTAGTCTCTTCTTGTGCTCCAGATTGGCGGGGACTGGTGCTTGATTTCAACGTCAACTGCACATCAATGAGGAGGTCAATGCCTGAACGATTAATAATTGATGCAGCTGGTGCAGGTATCGACAGCCGGATGAAAAATCACAAGAATGCAAATGCGCTGAAGAATCAGAGCAATAAGTGGGTCGAAGTGTAACTACAACAGAGCGAGAAATGCTCGGTCTGGAATCGGAAATACAAATGGAACTGCAAGTCGTTTACTATACTCGTACTTACTACGCTACATTGAAAAGGATTTATTGAAAATGTACAAACAGATTAATAGAATGCATGACGCCATTGAGGCTGTGAAGGAGAATTAGAACGTGCAGCGGAAAGTGTAGCAGCTAGAGAGTATTGCAGTACAAATAAACTTTTTAGATGCAAGATCTAAAAAAAAGCAGATTATGAAGTCATGCGTCCAACGCATTGGTTTTGGTCTAACTACTCTAAAACTGTGTTTGTAGAAACTATTCTTTAGCTTGTTAGTACCTTGTTACACGCTCTTGAATCCTTTGCCCAAAGAAAGAAGGGGAAGAAAGAATGCCTGATGTAAGTGGGAATTGTATGGTCATGCACTATGGTAGACGTAAAGAAACGCGTAACACACCAAAGAGGAACTCAGCAGGCCAGACAGCACCTTTGCAAAAGAGAAAAGAGTCGACGTTTCGACTGTAAGCTCTCAACAGTCCTGATGCTGCCTTGCTCGCTGAGTTTCTTCAGCCTTTTGTGTGCATGGATGATTTCGAGCACTTGTAGATCTCGTGCTTGGAATTGAAGCGTAAACAAGCTCGTAACGGGGAGAAAATTCATATACTGCATCAAAGATGCAAAAGGGACTTTGTAGTTTGCGTGCAGGATTTCCTGAAGGTTAAGTTGCAAGCTGAGTCAGTGCAATGTTAAATTTCATTTGATGAGGACGGAGATGTAAAAGGAAGGCTGTAAGGCTGGGGCCTAAAAAGCCATTGACCAGAGTTTTGTGAACAATCTGCCGCGCATTATCTGAGAAAATATGTATTGGCATGGGAGATGGTCCGGAGAAGGTGCACCAGAATGATTCCGGTAATGAAATTGTTAACATACGAATAAGGCTGATGTCTCTGTACCGTTCTCGCTGGAGTTTCGCAGAATGTGTGAGGATCTCATTGAAACCTATCGAATATTGAAAGTTATGGATTGAGTGGTTGCTGAGAGGATATATAAATAGTGGGCGAGTCGAAGACCAGAGTACAGCATCAGAAGGGAAGAGAGATGAGTAGGAAATCCTTTAGCCAGAGCGTGGTGATTCTGCCCCTTTGCACCAGATCCACTACTATAATTAATTGTCTTGAATGGCCGTGGAAACGAAGTCATTGAGTATTTTGAAAGCGGAAGTTATTATATTCTTCAGTAGTCAGAGGGTCAATAGTTACGGGGAGAATGCAGGAGAATGGTATGAGAGAGTTAATAAATCAACCATGATGAAATGGAAAAGCAGACTTGATGGAGGAAATCGTCTATATCTGCTTATATGTCTTATGGTCTTATCATTTTATGGAATCCGCAGAACCAGTGGGTTCTAACCTTGATCCTTGCTATGAATTAAATGCGCTTGAACGCATAAATTACATTACCACCTTCGCTTTTGGTGCACATATTTAAATGAATTCAACAGAATTCACCAATGACCTTTGTATTACCACTGAAAGCGCTCTCTTGGAAGTGAGGCTGAAAACTCAGTAATTGGGAATGACCAAACAGCAGTGATCACCACTATTTACAAACTTCAGTGAATTTTTTAGGTCTAAACTATGATCTCCTTTCAGATACGACTTCTGTTTATTTAGACGCCGTTGCCTGACATGCTAAGAAATTATTAATCCCACAACCAGGAATAATTATTTCATTCACGGCCTTCATTATCAGCCGAGCAGCCAATGATCCGTACACCAATGAAGCATTGGCTCATTTCGCCCTTGAACTTTTTGCGCTCACTTGTTAAATAGCTGTAACGAACATGAGAAGATAATGACGATGATAGGAAAGAGGCCGTCAGCGCTGGGAGAGAATTGAAATGGATACGATTGAGAGCAATGAACAATATAACATATGAAACTCTGCACAGGGGCAGCACTTTCTTTCTTTCGATGGGTTGTGAATTCTTGAAAACGGCTGCAGACTATAGGCCAAAGGCGATTTCAACCAATGAAGCTAGAAGGACCGGAACTATAAATATACCAGAGACACAAACGGGTGAAAATTCGAAACTTAAATGTCTCCGGGAAGAAATGACGGCACTTGATGGGAGGGGAAGGTCAATAGGGCACTATCAGTCATCTCAGTCTTATACCGCTCAGTGCAATCATGGACCAAAATCGGTGACACTACACGTTATAACCACCCCATTCGAAATGTAACTGCAGTGCGCTGGGTAGATTGCAGGTGTTTCCTTGCTTCTAGGATTCAGTCTGCACGACACTTCTCAAGGAATCGTAGCGACTGAACATTGCGAAAATGATTAAATAAAGCTGCTTATTAGTGTTGGACGCGTTTTGCGTGTATGCAGCTTGCATCTTACTCTCGAAGGAGTACTGAATATGAGTTGTGGCTGAATACTGATGTGTTTGTGTTAAATAAAGTACATGCTTTGCAATGGTTTGAAGGGAACTGATGTAATGTATTTGTTTAACTAAGTGTAATTAATTGCGATAATTAGGATTACAGCCGTGCGTTTGGAGACCTGTGCCCTGCATAAATCTGGACTGTACTATATATCAGTCCAGAGATCTGAGAGTAGCGGTCACTTCTTAATAGTCCCAAGTTACTGCCACTGACAGAAATGGGAAAACCTTTAATTCTCAGAATCCGGGATGTTTATTATCCTGTCATCGCTACTGTTAGCGTTCCAGGTAAGCACCATTTCAACATGTACAATCGTGGCGTGGCGCTATGTGGCGTGGCGCTATTGTCATTTCTCTCTATCTCCTCACGCGTTCAATCCAGCAGGTCCATGTGGATACCCTAAGGACGGAATGTCTCAAGTAATGATTCATACGAGACCGTATAACTGCACTTCTAGTCTATGCGCTCTCCTTCTTACCAAAATATTGCCTACACTGTATGTACAGTAACGAGTATTCAAGGTTTACTACTGGGAATATATCATAAAGGACTGTTAAATATTACTTGAATTTCAGTAAGGTGTTTGACTGTTTTGTCAGGGAGAAACCATTTTCCTTCAGTAAAATACTAAGAGGTGCAGTTTACTCCTGAATGCTAGATGCAGGTAGTGGACTCCACAATGCTTAAAGCTTGGTCCAGTGTTCTTTGTCCAGAAATGAACAAAGAACATACCATCAGTGGGTCATAATTTTGTGATAATGCGGCAATGTGGAATCCATCTGGGGCAGACGAAAATATAAACGGATGAAACAAATGGGAGGAACAACCGGGCTCAGCTGCAATTAATTACACAAAATGCGGGTGGTTGCATATGTGCAAGCGAACAACGATAACGGATATTTAGAGCATGCAATTGTGCATATGAGCAGGCTCTCGAACTCATTCCAGAAGTGATGCCAATTGCAGAGACCACCTGTCATCGGGACCTCTCTTTCGCTGATGGTGACGGAGTTTATGATAGAAAGTTCGTCCAGATAGGAAAATACCTAAATACTTAGTTGCCCGCAGCGTTTCCGTGCATTGCCAGCAGTTTTCAGAGCTGGAAAGCTATGGTAGCACCTTGTACTGTTTTGATGAATTGGATAAGGACGATGTCAGGGTTGGAGTTTCTATCTAATGAAAAGATCAGCTGGCAGATTTCAATTTGAACAAAATAAATAGAACGCTTAGGAGAGATAACTGAAACGGACAACATTCTGAACCGCTGTGGTCTGGATGGAAAGGAAGTAAATTTTTTCTTTCGGAAGAGCACAATAGCTTCACATTATGACTTCATATACATCAGATGAAAAGAATTAGATCCGATGATCAGAGATTATATTGCATTAGATTAGACTACATTTATTTACCACATGTACGCCGAAGCATATAGTGAAATCGCATTTTTGTGTTAACAACGGACAGAACCGAACCATATGGCTTGCCCTCTCGCATGTCATCATATTCTCGCAGCAGCATTGAAAAGGCACTACATTCAGCAAAACAAAATACTGGAAACATGCTACAATTAAAAATAACAACAAGTGGAAAGGACGGATTTCACTGAAACTGCTGTCAGGCGATTGATCGAAATGTTTCGGTCTGATTTGAGATTATTGATGGAAAAATTTGTGCGAGTATACTTGATGAAGAAAAGCCTGGAGGACAACTCACATATAGCTGGAGTATGTTTGGTCTAAACATCGAAACAACGTGGCCCCACAGTTTATTAACCAGCTAGGACTTGATGCAGGTTTCAAATGTGAAGGCAAGACAAATAACTTCAAGTCCACTCTAAGGCTGAGCACAATGGGTTCACAGAGCTCAACACTGGTGCAAGGTGCTTCTTAAGTGAAAAACGACTGTTTGTAATTTCAATCGTGTATTTATTGGCAGTTAAGCAGAAAAGGAAAAAAGAAATTAGCCGCATGGTGCTCATTTTTTAGCTGGAAATGGAATTGAAAAACTGAGAACAATGTATTGCTATTATTTTGATTTGTGCTTTTGTAGTCAATGTGGTGCGGATCTGAAAAGGCAAAGTGCAATATATTCACGTAAACATAACATGATTCATATAATGTCTGTTCAGTTGTTCTTCTCCATTTCTAATTTTTTACAGTTAACCTTGTGGCGATTCTAATCCTGTCCCGGGGAAAGTGCGGTCTCTCCAAATGCATCACTCGTTACCTGGTGGGAATGGCAGCAGCCGATCTCTTCGCTGTGTTCACCGACGTTATAATAAGGAGAGTTGGTAGGATTTATTTCGGTAATACATTCATCTCAATTACTCCGGTATGCAGTCTCACAATTGTCCTGCTTTCTGCATCCACTATCGTCTTTGTATGGCTGACGCTTGCTTTCACCTTTGATCGATTTGTGGCCATATGTTGTGATAAGCTGAAAACAAAATATTGCTCGGAGAGAACGGCTGCTGCGGTTATCGTGACTGTAAGCATACTGGGATGTTTACTTTCTGTCCCCTGGTACTTCATTCACAAACCAAAATACTTGATCGCTGGCGTTCCCTGGCATTGCATCGCAAAGCAGGAGTTCTTTACATCAGTCACGTGGGCCGCATTCGATGTAACTGACCGCATCCTAACGCCCTGTGTCCCGTTTATTCTCATTTTGCTGTTTAATATTTTGACGGTCAGACGCATTTTAGTAGCCAGTAGAGTCCGCAGGGGGCTTCGGGGCCACACTACTGCAAAGTATGAAAAGGACCCGGAGATGGAAAACCGAAGGAACTCCATGGTTTTACTCTTCAGTATTACCGGCTGTTTCCTGCTGTTGTGGGTTACCTTGGTTTCATTTCAAATCTACAGGCGAATTGGAAACAATTACATTTATTACTCTTATAATGATCCAAATTATATAACAGAACAGACTGCTTATATGTTGCAAGTTCTCAATACCTGCACCAACACGTTTATTTATGCTGTGACCCAGTGGAGGTTCAGGGAGGAGCTGAGGGACGGGATCAAATATCCTCTTCGTCTCGTTCTTAAGTTAATAAAATAATGGTATGAACACTGAGTGGTTTCAGAGACCAACATGGAATAATATTTCAAATGCAGTGATGTACACGGGTTATTGGCGGAAATGTAGATTATATTTCAGGAGCAGAATAACGTTCCCACTGATAAAGCTACAACATATAATTAATCATCTCTACCGAGTACCCAAAGTAGGCGGCAACGATCACTTGTACGAGGAATCGACGTGCAAAGCAACTTACGTTCGTGTACATTCCTGCTATTTTGCATCTTTTCTAAAGTTTTTCACATGTTTCTGTGTCCAGGTTTCGTTGTAATTTGTGGTTTAATTGTTCAGCATGAATGGAATATTTTGTCCATCGAAGTTCATTCGATCTTCTGTCACTAGGAATGGATGAATCGTGTCTTAAAACTGAATAATAGGTTCAACGTTCAATAGTTTATCAGCGAAGATAACATAAAAGGGAAGAATAGCGAAGGCGATGTTATAAAGGACTCCAGAATAAGTAAAGGCAAGAAGATGAAAAAGAAATAAGTATTTAACTTTCAGCAACATTGCGGTACAACCGAAAGGGGCAGAGTATAAAGGGCGGAACGCATTCAATCTGAATGCAGGCAGCAGAAGAAATATTGCAATAATTTTGCAGTGCAGTAAGAAATTGGCAGGTATAACGTTGTGGCCAACACTGAGTAGTATCTGAAATAAGATCATAGTTTGAAGCTAAACATCCAAGGATAGTCATTGTGTCCTGACAATTGACACGTATGGAAAGGGTGTCGGGTGGTGCTGTTGGTTAAACAATGAAACTAGTCGTTAGAAAGAGGTGAGATTGCATCGGAATATTTGATTTGGAAGCTTAAGGTAATGGAAAAGAACGGAGGCACTGATCATAATATGAGGTAGGTCATCTGCATTTTGAGACGAAGAAGCAAAAATAGGATTTATCTGTACTACCGTGGGTTAAAATGAACCACCGAGGCCTTAGAAAAGAGGCGGGCAAGAGTGATTGGAAGGGGATACTAGCAGATGGACGGCAGAACAGTAATAACTGGAGTTTCTGGGAGCAAATCAGAAGAAGCAGGATAGATACAGTACATCCCGAGAAGAAGAGATATTCTAAAGGGAAGCAGATGCACCAAAGACGGATCAGGGAAGTCAAAAACAGCATAAACGCAAAAGTGATGAATTTTGTTCAGTGGTTAAGTTGAGTCCGACTCCACGTGACCTCGTGGACCACAGGGTCCCTAGCGTTATCATGGCAAGATAGAGAAGTAGATTAAAGTAGGGAGGGAAGACCATCTGTTTTGAAGCCCAGTACGGATGCTTCCTCACTACTAGATGGCGGGAAAGGAGAGTCACCTGGAATATCAAAATTCAAGAGGGAAGACAGAGGAGTGGGAAACTTGCAAAATCCATCAGTTAGCAACTAAAACCATCAGTAATAAAGAGAGAAAATATAAAACATTTTCATGGAAGAAAGTTACACAAAAGTGGGTCCCAAAAATATTTATTTCCGGCACAGAAAAAGTAAAAGAAAATTGAGAGATGGTGTGCACCACGCGGAGATAAATATGGAGAGGTAGTAATGGGAGAACAATGAAATGGCTCACGAACTTAATAACTATTTTGTGTTAGACTTCAACGTGAAACACACAAGCTGTATGCCTGAAAATCCTTAGTGTCGGTGAAGAAGTGAGTGCAATTGTTAAAACTTAGGAGAAGCTGATTGGAAACCGAAAAGCGCTGAAGGTAGATTAGTCACTTTGACCAGATGGAGAGCCTGTCAGCCTTCTGTAGGAGGTATCTGAAGAGCATATTGAGGCGTTGCTAGTGATCCTACAAGAATAATTACATTTGGGAATGGTTCCAGAGGATTAAGAATTTTCAAATATTATTCCACACTTTATAAAGTCAGGGAGGCAGTAGCCAACAAATTATAGGCCGGTTGGCCTGATTTCAATGGTTAATAAGATGTTAGAACCCATTCCTAAGATGGACGTTCAGTTTACCTGCAGACACATGTCCAAAATAGGCTAAAGTTAGCATCGATTTACTGGGGAAAATTTGCCCGACTAGTACTTTGAAGTTCCTAGAGGGAATAATGGGTAAGGTAGACAAAGGAATCTGTGGATGTTAATTACTTGAATTTTCAGAAGACCTTAGACAGGTCTTACAAATGAGGCTCTTAAACAAGATAGCAGCCCACGGTATTAATGGAATAATATGAGCATGTGCAGATGGTCCTGAGAGGCATGATTTATGAACATTTGGAGAGGTCTAATATGATTAGGATTAGGCAGCATGGCTATGTGAAGGGCAGGTCGTACCTTTCGAGCCTGATTGAATTTTCTGAGGATGTGACTAAACACATTGATAAGGAAGAGCTGTGATGTAGCGTGTATGGATTTCAGCAAGACATTTGATAAGGTACCCCATGCAAGGCTTTTTGAGAAAGTAAGGAGACGTGGTATCTAAGTGGACGTTGCTTTCTGCATGGAGTTCGTTTAGCAGCGGAGTGCCTCAGGGATGTTTTAAGGAACCATTATTCTTCGTGATTTTTGTGAATGATCTGGAGGGATGGGTTAGTAAGTTTACTGATGACACAAAGGAGGTGCTGTTGGTAGTGTGGAGGGCTGTCGGAAGTTACAGCGGGACATTGATAGGATGCAAAACTGTGCTGAGAAATGGCAGACGGAGTTCAACCCTGATGAGTGCGAAGTGGTTCATTTTGGTGGCACAATTATGACGGCAGAGTATAATATCAATGATAAGACTCTTGGCAGTGTGGAGGATCAGAGGGATCTTGGGGTCTGAGTCCATAGGACGCTCAAAGCAGCTGCGCAGGTTGACTCGGCGGTTAAGAAGGCGTATGGTGTACTGGCCTTCATCAATCATGGAATTGAATATAGGAGCTGAGCGGGATTTTGCAGTTATATAGGACCCTCGTCAGACCCCACTTGGGGTATTGTGCCCAGTTCTGGTCCCCATAGAAAGGGTGCAGAGGAGATTTACAACGGTGTTGCCAGGACTGGGGAGCATGCCTTATTGCAATAGTTTGACTGAACTCGGCCTTTTCTTCTTGGAGCGAAGGAGGATGAGAGGTGACCTGATAGAGGAATTCACGGTGATGAGATGCATTGATCGTATGGATCGTCAGAGGCTTTTTCCCAGGGCTGAAATGGTTGCCACAAGAGAACACATGTTTAAGGTGCTGGGGAGTAGGTACAGAGGAGATGTCAGGGGTAAGTTTATTACTGAGAGAGTGCTGAGTACGTGGAGGCAACGGTGGAGGAGGCGGATACGGTAGGGTCTTTTAAGAGGCTTTTAGATAGGTACATTGAGCTCAGTAAAATAGAGGGTTATAGCTAAGCTTAGTAATTTCTGAGGTAGGGACATGTTCGTCACAAATTTCTGGGCCGAAGGGCTGTATTGTGCAGTAGGTTTTCTATATTTCTATGATTGACCGTCATTCAGGACAACTACACCTCAAAGATCATTGTCTCTACTCTCTCTGAACTGAACAACGCATAGCCAGGCAGGGCTTAGCACCAACTATATTTTGCCGATAACATTACTGTTTCCGTATGCTGTGGTGAGAGTGGTGGATACATAGTCCCGATGCCAGGGTTGATATTAGAAGCAGGTACATTACGAACATCGAAGTGACATATGAATAATCTTATGGGATAAATAAAATGAAAGGCTTGCGGTGGGGGTAACACAGTGTAATTGCTGAAGGATGGCAGCAGGCCAGGCAGCCTGTATGGACTGAAATAACTTTTTGTTCACAGATCCTTCCTTAGAACATCTGGGGTGGGAATTTAGGTTTTCTGTCGGCTCAATAAGTGTACTGGGCTATTTACATTTTGTCCCGTGGTCCTTCATTTGCACATCATAGTACCTCATCTTTGGCGTCTTCTGGCTTAGTGGCATAAATCAGGGGTTCATTCTGTCCGCCGCTTGGGCCTCATATGATGTAATTAACTGCACACTAACGTGCTCTGTCCCGTTTAATCTCATTTTGTTGCATAAAGAAATAGTAGTCTGGTGATCTTAAAGACCAACAGAATCCGTAGGGGGCTACGGGTCCATGTAAGTGCAAAGCAAAAGCAGGACCTGGAGATGGAAAACCGAAGAAAAGACATGTTTGTACTTTTCATTACAACCGACAGTTGCTTCTTGTTGAAGGTGACCATGGTTGTATTTCTGATCTACAGCCAAATGGGAAACATTCAGATAGACTACTCTGATTATGACTCGAATTACCTGCCAAATTAGACTGCTTGTATCTGACTAATTCTTTCAAGATTTACCGTCCCTTACCGACATGCAAGTTTCCCGAAACCTTATTAATATTGTCCAACCTTGGTAATGGAACAATTTTGTTGTGTTGATCTTTGAACACCCTCCACAGGTCGGCTTCTCTAAGAATCTCTCCAAATTAACTCTCCCTATTTTCTTACCTAAAACTGCCCTAATACTCCAAGTTAGTATTGTTAGTCTTACCTGGGATGCCACAGTAGAGTACTGGATAGCTCGGCCATATTACCGGCGTCGGAATTCAGGGTTCAATTCCACCGACCTCTGTAAACAAGTTTGTAGATTTCTTCCCACGTTCCGTGGTTTTTTTTTTTACGGGGCATCGTTTTCATCTACAGTGCAAACAGGTACAGGTTAGTAAGTTAATTGGACAGTATAATTTGTCCCGTGATTGGGAAGGGGCTATATCGTTTGGTATCTGGGCAGCGCAGGTCAAAGTGCTGGAATGGCGTATTTCGTGCTGTATCTCCATACATAAATAAATAAATTACCCTTAACTACTTTAAATGATCTGAACAGCGGTCAATCAATAATCAGGAGCTTGAGAAGGCGTAGCTCGCTCAGGTTCACCGATTGAGCACATAGGACACGGATTTGCGGCAAATTGGGATTTGAGCGGTAGCGATAGATTGACATGAATAAATAAAAAGTAGGCAGGGGCAAATGGACTGGTGTTTGACGCAGCGGCCATTAGAGTAACAGAAAAGTACAGCCCGTAAGCAGACCCTTCGAGACATGCGAAAACCAATTAAACTGCCCATTCCAATCTACCCGAATGGGGACGATAGTCCTCCATACCCCTACTAACTATTGTTACGCACTCGTGACGCATGACAGTGGTACCCTTGTCATGTGACTGGGGTTGAAGCAATACTGGACTTGAGGTAGTGGTCTTCTGAAGGTGGAGTGATGTCATTTTCCCGCCAGTAGAGATCATGTGACAGGTTCTTTTTTACAGGGTACAAAAGGAAGTCCCCACCCTGTGAGGAAGGACAATTCGTGGCAGGATTTGCCATGTTGACTTCATGCCACTGCGTGATTTAATGTGATGACGCAGTTTAGTTGAAGGATGAAGTTTTTATCTAATGCCTAAAGTTTAAAAGGTCCTTGCCAGCAGTTTCTTTACAGTACTGCTAGGTGAGAATCAGTGGAGAGTGAAGATCGGAGTTCGGGAGTTAAAGATCTAGGAGAATCTATCTTTGACGGTGAAATGGGTTCGACCTTGTTTAATCCTTATTCGGAAGGATTCGTTGACTGTTCTCGTGTTAATATCTGCGGGATTGCAGAAAAGATTGAGGACAGTGTGATAAAGGAAAGGTCCGTGCCTTTAAGCCGTTTCGTTTCGTTTCGTTCCGTAAATTCTTCGTTGGAGAAGTTCGACGTCGTGGATCGAAGCAAAACGACGTGAAAGAGAATTTAAATCGTCTTTAAAAGTCTCTCCTTTAAATGGACAGTGAGCATTTTTGAACTTTTGGCAATACTACTTTAAAGAACTGTTCTTGAAACATCGCTTTCAGGACTGCAAGCTTCATTGCTTTAAGAACTGTTTAAGCTGCCACAGCAGCTGATTTCCGGTTACGTTAGTGTTTGCTAACTTTTGGGGGGGGTTTGTTTTCAGTGTTTAATAAACGTGTTATTTGTTATATAAACACTTGCCTAACTCATATATTTATTATTGCCTGAATACGTAACACTATGTACCTATCAAAACTGAAATGGAGATCGCATGCAACACTTATGTTGGCAGCTTAAGATGAGTGAAGAAGTTTCCCCTCATGTCCCTCTTGACTTTTCATCTTTCAGGTTTAACTCATGATGTCTGCTTGTAGTCCCACCCAGTCTCACTGGAAATGAAGCCTGCTTACAATTAATCTATCCATATCTCTCATAATTTGTATACCTCTATCAAATCTCCTTTCAATTTACTACATTTTAAAAAATAACGTCCTAAGCTTTTCAATCTTTCCTTGTAACTCAGGTGCTGGAGACCTGGCAACATACTTGAAAATTTTCTCTGGACCCTTTCTAACATATTTACATATATTCTGTAGGTAGGTGACCAAATTACACAAATAAATTACACAAAGCACACAATACTCCAAATTAGACCTCATTCATGACTTAACGTCCTGTGCTCCATATCTTTCCAGTACCTCTTCTCAGTGCCTTGATTTATTAAGGCCAATATATCAAAACTTTTCTTTACAACCCCTCTACGTTCAGCGAAATGTGGACCTCTATACCCACTCTTCTACCACTCCTCTCAGTGCCCAACTTTTTATTGTGTAAGACCTCCCTAGTTTACACAATTTTTTCAGCCATTTTTACCAGCTGATCCCTCTGCAATCCTTCCTCGCTGTCCACTGTACCGCCGGTCTTGGTGTAAAGTGATCAAATTAACAACATTATTATTCAGATATTTGTTACAGATTACAAACAATAACGGATACAGCACCAATCTTTGTGGCACACTATGAGTTCCAGGCCTCCAATTAGAGAGGTAACCATCTACTACCACCTCTTAGCTTCTCTCTCAAAGGCAATGTGTAATCCCTTAGCTACCTCATTTTGAATGCCGAGCGACTGAACTTTCTTGTCAACCACCCATTAGGGACATTTTCAAATGACTCGCTAAAGTCCATGTAGATAACATCTACAGCGTCGACTTCACACACTTTCCTCATCCGGTGCTCGAAAAACTTTATAACATTGGTTAGATCTGGCTTTCTACGCTCGCAGAGTCCAAGGGAAGCAGGCCCTGGTGACATGTCCATCTTGATTTACCTCAGGACGGCAAACACCTCCTTCTCTGTAATCTGTATAGGGTCCATGAAATTAGCGCCGCTGCGCCTCATTTCTATTGAACCTGTGTCCGTTTCGTCTGTAAATACAGACGCAAAAAGGAAAAAAAAATGTCTCTCCCATCTGATTTGTCTCTACGCATCGACTACCATTCTTTTCTTCCAGACGATTAATGTTGTTCCTTGCAATTGCTTTGCTCTTATCATATCTGTAGCATCCCTTACGATTCTCCTTTATGTTTTCTACTTGAATGCTTTCTTAAGTGATTTCTTTCTTAAGTGTTCTCTTGCATTTCATACGCACCTGATTTGTCCCCACCTGCATGTACCTTCCATGAACATTTTTTTTTGTTAACCGGGCCTTTTGAAATATCTTTGGAAAACCAGGTTTCCTTGCAGAAGTTATCTTTGTCTCTTTATCGTATTGGCACATACAAGCATTGTATTCTCAAAATTTCATTTTTGAAATCCTCCCACTTACCAAACACACCCTTGCCAAAATCATGCAGACTCAATCCACACTTGCTGGAAATTTCTGATACCATCAAAAGTGGCCTTTATCCAATTTAGTATCTCAACCCGATGAAGAGACCTTTCTCTTTGCATATTTATTTTGAAATTAAAGGCATTTTGATTACTAAATGCAAAGAGTTTCCTTACACAAACTTCCACCACCTGTTTAATCTTATTCTCTATCGCAGAAGATGTATCGAACACTCTCTCGATGAGAATTCTACATATTGATAAAGCAAACTTTCCGGAACAAATTTGAGAAGCTCGACCCTATTTAGTCTTGTTACACTGTGGGAGTCTCTGTAAGTATGTGTCAATTAAAATCACGTACAACAACAACCTTCGGCTTCTTGGAGCAGTCTGTGGTCTCTCTGCAAAATTATTCTTCTAATCACTTGGACTGTTGGCTGGTCTGTTATATAGCCCTATTAAAGCGAGAATCTCTTTTATTGAGCAAACACGAGGAAATCTGCAGATGCTGGAAATTCAAACAACACACACAAAATGCTGTTGGACACAGCAGGCCAGGCACCATCTATAAGGAGAAGCACTTTCGACGTTTCGGGACGAGTCCCTTCATCAGGACACCCCTAACACCTCACGAGACGAGCTCCCTGGTCTGTCTTGACCACGACCTGCCGTGATATTTTCCCTGACTTGTATGTCCACCCCTCCCTTTTTTTTGAACCAGTCCCATTCTCTGACATGTAACAAAGAAAACCGAAAGTATAGAGCTGCTAGTCCTTGCCGTCCTGCAACCAAGTCTCAATAATGGCTATAATATCCAGGTTCCATGAGTTCATAAATGCCCTGAACTCATCTGCCTTTCTGACAACACTTCTTACATTGGAATATAGACCGCTGAGGACACCAGTCGCATCATATTAAACCAAACGCTTCCAGTCTTTGAGGATTTACTGCATCTGCCTCCACAACACACCCACTAACTGCTTTGGCACTATTGTTCCCAACTCCATTCACTGTTCAGCATGAGCATACTTTCGCTCTAGTCAGTTCGATCGACAAGATCATCGATGGAAATTCGGACTGTGGCAGGTGCTGTACTCAGACGGTGGGTTTAGCGCCCTGAGTAAAACGATACAATAAGTTACTACAGAAACGAACTCGAACGTTTATCTCCATATTCATTCAGGTGATCTGTATTGGGACCTTTTATTAATTTTCTTTCTTTTCCTATCAATTATTTCATAAAGTTGAAAAATGGTAAATATATTTTCTTATATAATTTTATACTAGTGCACGATCTGTCATTTCTTGGCGACCGATAATAGTGTATGGGCAGTAGTAACACTGCAATTGCTACAATCATCTTTCCTTAATTGGAGCATCGCAACTTTCCGGGTTGGTTAAACCACAGATCATACCGACCCCAGACGTATCTTGTTTATGTAAGGCGAGCTTCTCACAGTTGCGTCACGTGGCTGTTAGCGGAGTTAGCAAACGAGCCAAGCTGGTTTACGAGCCCGATGAGAGGGTTGCACTCGGAAATATTGACAGAATAGAGGGTACATCGAATCGAACTCAAGAAACCCAGGAATGTGCAATAGTCCTTCATAACATAGAATATTCCTCGGAAACCTGAAATGCACCTTAGAAACTTGGAAAAGTCCTCGGAAACCTGGATGGCTATGGAAGTCACAGGAAACATTGACGACCCTGAACGTAGAGTAGAGCAGCTCGGAACATGGACTCGAGAAACTGGGAAGATAGTTTCTGGAAACCCAAAAGATAGCTTTGGAAAAATCATAAAGTAGCCTTGGTACAAATACTCCGAATAGAAGTCACTTTTACCTTCAGCCGACTGATGTCGAAGATGCTGTTACACCTGAGATTGAACATAGAGCATAGAAAAGTACAGCACAGTACAGGATCTTCGGCCCACAATGTTGTGCCGACCGTTAAACCCTGCCTCCCATATAACCACTCATCTTAAAATCCTCCATTTACCTGTCTTGTAGTCTCTTAGATTTCACTAGTGTATCTGCCTTCAACACAGACTCAGGCAGTACGTTTCACACACCAACCACTCTCTGAGTAAAAAACCTTTCTCTAATACCCCGCTTGAACTTCCCACCCCTTAACTTAAAGCCCTGTCCTCTTGCATTGAGCAGTGGTGCCCTGGGGAAGAGGCGCTGGTTGTCCACTCCATCTATTCCTATTAATATCTTGTATACCTCTATCATGTCTCCTCTCATCCTCCTTCTTTCCAAAGGGTAAAGCCATACCTCGATTAATCTGACCTAAGTGTGGAGAAAATACAACTACAAACTCCCAAGTACATTCAGTAGCAAATGTTTATGCACAGGAGTTCCAATAGCACATCGGTGTCTCGACCGAGAGACACAGCTAGATGAACCATTCTTACAGTACGAGGACCCAGCAATAACCTATAATTGGGATGCCGTTTTAAATAATCACAGTGTGCAGAAAACTAGAGACATTCGATACAGTCCTAAAGAAAAGCAGAAGGGCTTAACTCCGAGACAGGAATGCATAAATAAAGGTGCACCGACCTGCAGGTCTCATGACACATGCTTGGAAAAGTTAGAGTTGTATTGATCAAACGTAGGCGAATGGCAGTCACTCGCTAGTACTTAAGTTGGCCTGGAGGAGATGGGCGGAACAGTCCATTTCCGAGCTGTATAACATAACAATTATATTACGCCCATCCACAGATTTTTGCTCTTTCGGTAAAGCAAATGGCAAAACTAAAAACGCCATCCATCCCACAGATACTCTCGTTTCCCCCTTCAATCCGATTTAAGACACAAAAGCATGGAACTGCATATGGCATATGCTAGTTTTAAGAACAGCTGAAAACCAGCTTCTATCTCGCTGTTATAAGGCTATTAAAGAGTTCCCTACTCATTAATGCAAAAGGGATAAAAGGGACCCTCTGTACCGTCAGACTGTGACAATACTAATTCTGGTCCATCAACATATCGAATGGATTATGAAGTCTGCTTGCTCGAAGATATTCAGTGATGAATTGACTTTAGATATACTCGTAACAGGTGTTGTAGGATATGGGTCCAGTTATCTGACAATGGCAATGGCAATTTACCATTGACTGGAATTGAATTGAAGAAAGAATATGGTGATTGCCTCATGACTGGAGTGTTATAGATCAGTGTGCAGTCTCTTCTTGTGCTCCGGATGGGTGGGGACTGGTGCTTAATTTCAACTTCAACTGCACATAACTGAGGAGGTCATTGTCTGAACGATTAATAATTGATGCAACTTAGACACAGGAGAGTGTGAAAAGCTAAACACAAAGATACAACATAACAGGAATCCTCACGAAGGGAAGTTGCTTTGCTCTTGGCAACAGGAATTAGCGGATTCCTGGTACAAGTGCTCGTCGCTGCCTACTTTGTGCTCAAGGTCGAGATGATCAATAATATGTTATAGCGTTATCAGTGGGAAAGTTGTTTAGACATGAAATAGAATCGAAATATAATCTACATTTCCGCCAATAACGCGTGTACGTCACTGTATTTGGAATATTATTCAATGTTGTTCTCCGAAACCACTCAGTGTACATACCATTATTTTATTAACTTAAGAAAGAGGCGAAGTGAATATTTGATCCCGTTCCTCAGCTCCTCCCTGAACTTCCGCTGGGTCACAGCATAAATAAACGTGTTAGTGCAGGTATTGAGAACTTGCAACATATAAGCAGTCTGTTCTGTTATATAATTTGGATCATTATAAGAGTAATAAATGTAAATGTTTCCATTTCGCCTGTAGATTGGAAAGGCAACCGAGGTAACCCACAACAGCTGGAAACTGCCGGGAATACTGAAGAGTAAAACCATGGATTTCCTTCGGTTCTCCATCTCCGAGTCTTTTTCGCGCTTTGCAGAAGTGTAGACCTGAAGCCCCCTGCGGACTCTACTGGCTAGTAAAAAAACGTCATACCGTAAAAATATTAAGCACCAAAATGAGACTAAACGGGACACACGGCGTTAGGATGCGTTCAGCTACATTGAATGCGGCCCATGTGACTGATGTAAAGAACTCTTTGCTTTACGATGCAATGCCAGTGAAGGCCAGCGATGAAGTATTTTGGATTGTGAATGAAGTACTAGGGGACAGAAAGTAAACAGCCCAGTACGGTTATCTGTCCCGATAACTACAGCAGCTGTTCTCTCGGAGCAATATTTTGTTTTCAGTTTATCACAACAAATAGCCACAGATCGATCAAAGGTGAAAGCAAGCGTCAGCCATACAGACACGATAGTGGATGCAGAAAGCAGGACAACTGTGGGACTGCACACCGGAGTAATTGAGAGGAATGAATTACCGAAATAAATCCAACCGATTCTTCTTATTATAACGTCGGTGAAAGCAGCGAAGAGATCGGCTGCTGCCATTCCCACCAGGTAACGAGTGATACATTTGGAGAGACCGCACTTGCCCCGGGACAGGATTAGAACCTCCAGAAGGTTAGCTGTAAAAAAGGAGAAGTGGAGCAGAGCAACTGTTGAACAGACATTATATAAATAGCTATATGTTTGCGTGAATGTGTTGCACTTTGCCTTTTCAGATCCGCCCCACGTTCCCTACAAAAGCACAAATCAAATTAGTACCAATACTTTGTTCTTCTCAGTTATTCAATTCAATTTCCCGTTAGAATGAGCACCATATCGCTAATTTCAGTTTTTTTCCTGTTGAATTGCCATTAAAATCATGATTTAAATTATAAACCGTCGTTTTTCATTTAAAAAGTACATTGCACCAGTTTTGAGTTCTGTGAGCCCATTGTGCTCAGCCTTAGGGAGTACGTGATGTTCTTTGTCTTGCTTTCACATATGAAACCGTGCATCAAGTCCTAGCTATTTAATAGACTGTGGAGCCCCGTTGTTTCGATGTTTAGGCTAAACATTCTCCAGCTATATGTGAGTTGTCTTCCCAGCATTTCTTCATCAAGTAACCTCGCACTAAATTTTCCATCAATAATCCCAAGTCAGACCGAAGGATTTAGATCAATGGCCTTATCGCAGTTTCAGTGCATTCTGTCTTTTCTAACTGTTGTTATTCTTACTTGTAGTATGTTGGCCGTATGTTGTTCTGCTGAATGTAGTAGTTTTTCAGTGCTGGTGCGAGAATATGACGACGTACGAGCGGGCAAGCCATATCGTTCGGTTGTGTTCGTTGTTAACACGAAAATGAGATTTCCCTGCATGCTTCGGTGTAGATGTAATAACTAAATGTAGTCTAACCAAATACAATATAATATATGATCATCTGATTTAATTATTTTCATCTAAAGAATATAAAATCATAATGTGAAGTTTTTGTGCTCTTCCGAAAGAAAAGTTTTATTTCCTTTCCGTCTAGACAACATCCTTTCAGAATGTTATGCATATCAGTTATATCTGCTATATGTTTTATATATTTTGTTCAAATCAAAACCTGCCTGCTGATCTTTTCTTTAAGTAGAAACTCTATGCTTGAGAACGTCCTTATCCACTTCATCAAAACAGTAAATGGTGCTACCATAGCTTTCCAGTTCTGAAAACTGCTGGCAATGCACGGAACTGCTGCGGGCAACTAATTATTTAGATATTTTCCTATCCGGACGAACTTTATATAATAAACTATGTCACCATCAGCGAAAGCGAGGTCACGATATGAAGTGGTCTCTGCAATTCGTATCAGTTTTGGAATGATAGCCTGCTCGTCTGCACAATTTCGGGCGGTAAATATCCGTTACGGTTGTTCGCATGCAGATATGGAACCACTCGCATTTTGTGTAATTAATTTCAACTGAGCCTGGTTGTTCCTCCCATTTGTTTCGTCCGGTTATATTTTCGTTTGCCCGAGGTGGTGTCCACATTACCGAATTATCACAAAGTTATTACCCACTGATGGTATGTTGAACTACGAGTTGTTCATTTCTGAACAGAGAACACGGGACCAAGACTTGAGCATTGTGGAGTCCACTACTTGCATTTTGCAGTCAGGAATAAACTGCACCTCTTAGTATTTTACTGAAGGAAGATGATTTCTTCTTGACCAAATATTCGAACATCTTACTAGAATCCAAGTAATATTTAACAGCCCTTTATGATCTACTTCCTGTAGTCAACCTTGAATACTCGGTATTGTACATGCAGTGCAGGCAATAATCTGGGAAGAGAGAGAGCGCATAGTCCAGAAGTGCAGTTGTACGGTCTCGTATGGATCGATACTTGAGACGTTCCGTCCTTGGAGTACCTAAGTGGACCTGTTGGATTGAGCAAGTGAGGAGGTAGAGAAAATGACAGAGCATATCGCCACGCCACGGTTAACTTGATTGCAGATGTTGAGATGCTGCCTTACCTAGAACGCAAACAGCAGCGATGACAGGAAAATAAACCTCCTGGATCCGGAGGATTACAGGTGCTCGCATTTCTGTCAATGGCAGTAACTTGGGTTTATTGGGAAATGATCGCTACTTTCAGATCTCTGGACTGATATATAGTACCGTCCGGATTTATACAGGACTCAGGTCTCCAAAGGCACGGCTGTAACCGTAATTGTCGCTACTAATTACCCTTAGTTAAACAAATACATTACATCAGTTCCCTTCACTCCATTACAAAGCATGTATTTGACTTAACACAAACACATCGGTATTCAGCCACGACTCATATTCAGTACTCCTTCGAGAGTAAGATGCAAGCTGCATACACACAAAACGCGTCCAACACTAATAAGCATCTTTATTTAATCATTTCACCATGTTCAGTCGCTACGATTCATTGAAAAGTGTCGTGCAGACTGAATACTGGAAGCACGGAAATACCTGCAATCTACCCAGCTCACTGCAGTTGCATTTCGAATGGGGAGGTTATAACGTGTAGTGTCACCGACTTTGTTCCATGATTGCACAAAGTGTTATCAGACTGAGACGGCTGATAGTGCCCTATTTACCTTCCTCTCTCACCACCTGCCGTCGGTACTTCCCGGAGACATTTAAGTTTCGAATCTGCACCCTTTTGTGTTTCTGGTATATTTATAGCTCTGCTCCTTCTGGCTTCATTACTTGAAATCGCTTTTGGCCTATATTCCTCGGCCGTTTTCAAGAATTCACAACACGTCGAAAGAAAGAAAATGCTGCCCCAGTCCAGAGTTTCATATGTTCTATTGTTAATTACTCTTAATCGTATGCATTTCGATTCTCTTCCAGCGCCGACGGCCTCTTTCGTATTATTGTCATTATCTTGTCATGTTCGCTGCAGTAAGTTCTCAAGTGAGCGCAAAAAGTTCAAGGGCGAAATGAGGCAATGCTTCAACGGTTGACGGTTCATTAGCTGCTATGCCGATAATGAAGGCCGAGTATGAAATATTTTTTCCTGGTTGAGGGATTGATAATTTGTTAGCATGTCAGGCAACTTCATCTAAATAAAGAGAATTCGTATCTGAAAGCTGATCAGAGGTTGGACCTGAGAAGTTCTCTGAAAACTGTAAATAGAGGCGATCATTGCAGTTTGGCCATTCCCAATTAATGAGTTTTCGGCCTTATTTCCAAACGAGCGCTTTCAGTGGTAATACAAAGGACGTTGGTGAATTCATTTAAATATATGCACCAAGAAGGAGGGTTGTGATGCAATTTATGTGTCCAAGCGACTATATGTCAGAGCAAGGATCAAGGTGAGAATCGACTAGTAACGAATCCTCTGTATAAATGAGAGGATTGGGGTTAGTGTTAGTGTTTGGAGGCTGCCGGAGCTGCGGATTCCATAAAATAATAAGACCATGAGACATAGAAGGAGATATAGACGATTTCCTCTTTCGAGTCTGCTCCTCCATTCCATCAGTAGTGGAGGAGAGGAGAACCTGCAAGGCGGTAGGAATGAAACAACAGGGAGCGTGGACAAGATGGGATAATGTGGTGGGCAGGAAAGTGACCTGTGCTGCCACCGCATCTAATTTCTCATCCAGGCAGTGTACAATGTGCTTCCTAGTCCATCAAACCTCCACACATGGGGCAAAGCAGAGTCATCAGCGTGCCCACTGTGTTCCAAGCGAGGAACCCTGGAGCACATCCTCAGTAGATGCACAAGGGCACTTGGTGAGGGACGGTACCGATGGAGGTATGAACAGGTCCTGAAGACCATAGCTGAAGCCATCAGCGCAGGACTGGATTGGCCGAAGCGGTCAATCAGACCATTGCTTTTTTAAGAGCTGGGGAGTTTTCAATACCCGCCAAAAGAACATCAGCAGGTGTCCTGACCTCTGCAAGAGACTGGCAGCTGTTGGTGGACCTCGAAAGCAGCTGAAGTTCCCGGACCATATTGCAGCCCACTCTGCGAACAGTCATTGTCCTTGTGTCTGAGTCTACGAAGCAGGTGGTGATGCTGGAGTTGACAGTCCCATGGGAAGATCGCTTGGAAGAGGCCTTTGAAAGGAAGGTATATAAGTATGCAAAACTGGTTAGCAACTGCCAGCAAGCTGGATGGAGGGCGAGGTGCCTGCCAGTAGAAGTTGGTTGTAGGGGATTCGCAGCCCGTTTATTAGCCAGAGCCTACAGCAACTTGGGCACCGAGGGCGAGAGGAAGAGGAGAGCCATCCGCAGTACCACCGATGCGGCAGAGAAGGCCTCAGGGTGGTTGTGGCTCAAGAGAGAGGAGCCATGGAGTCATGTGTAGTTAGACATCTGGGCGCAAGCTGGGGTATGATCAGCCCCGGCTGGTTCACCTGGAGAAGTATGTATGATGTTGAAAGTCCCTAAACACCCGAGGATACCAGGAACATCACGGATGATGTGTCCAGAACATCATCAGAAGCACAGAGAGAAAGGGTCAAGGTTAGAACCGACTGGTGACTAATCTTCTGTATAATTTAGAGAGTTGGGGTTAGAATTAGAGTTAGGAAGCGGCCGGAGCAGCGGATGCCATAAAATGATAAGACCATAAGACATATAAGCAGATATAGACGATTTCCTCCATTGAGACCGCTTCTTCATTTCATCATGGTTGATTTTTTTTAACTCTCTCCAGCCATTCTCTTTCATTCTTCCCGTAACTATTGACACTCTGACCAATCAAGAATATAACAACTTATGCTTTCAAAATACTCAATGACTTCGCTACTACGCCGTTCAAGGCATTTAATTCAAGTAGTGGATCTTGTGCAAAGTGACAGAATAACCATGCTCTGGCTAAAGGATTTCCTACTCATCTCTCTTCTATTCTGATGTTGTACTCTCTGGTCTTCGACTCGCCCACTATTGGTATATCCTCTCTACAACCACTCTGTCCATAACTTTCAATATTCGATAGGTTTTAATGAGATCCTCACTCACACTTCGAAACTCCAGCAGAACGGTTCAGAGACATAAGCCTTATTCGTATGTTAACAATTTCATTACCGAAATTATTCTGGTGGAACTCCTCCGACCGTCTCCCATGCCAATATATATTTTCTCCGATAATGCGCGGCAAACTGTTTACAAAACTCCAAGTGTAGTCTTGTCAATGCCTTTTTAGTCCTCAAATTCACATCCCTGCTTTTACATCTCCGTCCTCTCCAAATGAAATTTAACATTGCACTGACTCAGCTTGCAACTTAAGCTTTAGGAAATCCTGCAGGAAAACTACAAAGTCCCTTTGCATCTTTGATGCAGCATTTTAATTTTCTCTCCGTCACTAGCTTGTTTACGCTTCAATTCCAAGCACGAGATCTACAAGTGCTCGAAATCAAAGCACGCACGCAAAAGGCTGAAGAAACTCAGCGAGCAAGGCAGCATCAGGACTATTGAGAGCTTACAGTCGAAACACTTTTGCAAAGGTGCTGTCTGGCCTGCTGAGGTCATCTTTTGTGTGTTACGCGTTTCTTTAAGTCAACCACAGTGCATGACCATACAATTCCCACTAACATCAGGCATTCTCTCTTCCCCTTCTTCCTGTGGGCAAACGATTCAATAATGTGTAAAAAGGTATTAACAAGCTAAAGGATCGTTTCTACAAACACAGTTATAAGCTACTTAGACCAAGACCAATGAGTTGGAACCTTGACTTCATAATCTGCTTCGTTAAGATCTTGCATCTAAAGGTTTATTTGCAATGCAATTACTCTTTAGTTGCTACACTTCCTGCTGCATGTTCTTATTGTTTTGCCCTGCATTACCTGCAAAAACTGCATGAATTATTAATCTTTCAGACATTGACCTCCTCAGTGGTGTGCAGTTGAAGTTGAAATCAAGCACCAGACCTCGCCAATCCGGAGCAACAGAAGAGCCTGCACAATGAGAAAGGATCTATAACGCTCCAGTTATGAGGCAATCACCGTATTCTTTCTTCAATTCAATTCCAGTCAATGGTAAATTGCAAGGTTTCCATTCTCGAGGACTCAGCGACAGTACAACCAATTGCATGTTTCTGTCAGATAACTGGACCCGCTGTTGCTGTAGGTAGCCATATCCTACAACACCTGTTACGAGTACATTACTTTTAAACAGTCAACACATCATTGAATGCCTTCGTGCAAGCAGACCTCATATTTGATTCCATATGCATAATGACCAGAATCAGTACTGTAACAGTCTGAGGGCATAGAGGGTCCCTTTTGTCGTACAAGGGAACGCTTTAATAGCCTTGTAACAGCGAGAAAGAAACTGGTTTGAGCTGTTCTTAAAACTGGCATATGCAGTTCCATGCGTTTGTAGCTTAAATCGGATGGGAGGGGGAAACGAGAGTATGCACGGGATGGATGGTGTGTTTGCTTTTGCCGTTTGCTTTACCGACAGAACAAAAGATCTATGGATGGGAGTAACATAATTCCCATTTATAAAGCTCGGAAATGGTCTGTTCCGCCCATCTCCTCCAGGCCAACTTAAGTACTAGTGAGTGAGTGCCACTTACCGACGTTTGGTCAAAACAACTCTAGCCTTTCCTAACATGTGTCATGACATCTGCACCTTTATTTATGCATCATAGTCTCAGAGTTAAGTCGTTTTGCTTTTGTCTAGGATTGTTTCCAATGGCACGGGTTTTCTGCACACTGGGATTATTTAAAAGGACATCCCAATTAGAGGTTTTTGCGGGGTCCTTGTACTGTGGGAATGGGTCATCTATATCTCTCTCTCGGTCGCGGCACCGATGTGTTATTGGAACTCCTATGCATTAACATTTGATTCTGAATGACCTTGGGAGTTTGTCGTTGTACTTTCTCCGCACTTGGGTTCAGTCGGCCGTCAACGCACAGCTTTACATCAGGACCCTGGCATAAATGGAACAATCTCTCAGTGGGTAAGCATCTGAGGGACAGTGACAACCGTTCCAAGGCCTTTAACATTATCATGGAAATGGATGGAATCAGAGACGACAGGATTTTTTTTTTTAATTGGGGAAGGGCATATTATGAGGCTATAAGGTTAGAACAGCGGGTGTGAATTGGGATGATGCTTTTGCAGGGAAATGTACTATTGTCACATGGTCGGTCAATATTTAGGGATCTCTTGCCGGATGTAAGGGATAAATTTGTCCCGGTGAGGAAGATTAAGAGTGGTAGGGTGAAGGAACTATGGGTGAAAAGTGAGGTGGAAAATCTAGTCAGATGGAAGAAGGCAGCATACGTGAGGTTTAGGAAGCAAGGATCAGGTAAGTCTATCAGGAATATAGGGTAGAAAAACGGTGCTTAAGCAGGGGCTGAGGAGAGCCAGAACGGGGCGTAAGAAGGCCTTGGCGAGTGGGGTAAAGGGAAACCCCAAGGCATTCTTCAATTATGTGAAGTACAAAAGGTTTACAGGCGTGAAGAGAGGAACGATCAGAGATAAAGGAGGCAAGATGCACCTGGAGGATTTGGAAGTAAACTAGGTCCTCAATGAATACTTCTCTTCGGTATTCGCCAAAGAGAGGGACCTTGATGATGGTGAGGACAATATGAGTGAAGTTTATGTTCTGACGCATGCTGAAATTGTGGGAGAAGAGGTATTGGAGTTGTTAAAATATATTAGGACGGATAAGACCCCGGGGCCTGACAGAATATTCCTCAGCCTGCTCCACGATGCGGGGGAAAAGATTGCTGATCCTCTGGCTAAGATCGTTCTGTCATGCTTGTCTACAGGAATGGTACCGAAGGACTGGAGGGAGGCGAATGTTGTCCCCTTGTTCAAAAAAGGTAGTAGGGGTAGTTTGGGTAATTATAAGCCAGTGAGCCTTACGTCTGTGGTGGGAAAGCTGTTAGAAAAGATTCTTAGAGATAGAATCTGTGGGCATCTCGAGAATTGTGGTCTGATTAAAGACTGTCACCATGCCTTTGTGAAGTGCAGATAGTGTCTAGCAAGCCTGATAGTGTTCTTGGTGGAGATGACCAGGCATATAGATGAGGATAATGCAGTAGATGTGATCTACATGGATTTTAGTAAGGTATTTGACAAGGTACCACAGGGTAGGCTTATTCAAAAAGGCATAAGGCATGGGATCCAGGGAAGTTTGGCCAGGTGTATGCAGAAATGTCTTGCCTGCAGAAAGCTGCGTGTCGTGGTGGAGGGAGGACATTCGGACTGGAGGGTTATGACTAGTGGTGGCCCACAAGGATCGGTTTTGAGTCCTTCTCTTTTCGTGATTTTTATTAACTACCTGGATGTGGGGCTAGAAGGGTGGGTTGGCAAGTTTGCACACGACACAAACGATGGTGGTGTTGTGGTAAGTGTTTTGGATTGTCGAGGATTGCAGAGAAAAATTGATAGGATGCAGAAGTGGTCTGAAATGTGGCAGACAGGAATTCAACCCATAGAAGTGTGAGATGGTACACCTATGAAGGACAAACTCCAAGGCAGAGGACACAGTAAATGGCAGGATACTTGGGAGTGTGGAGGAGCTGAGGGATCTGGGGGTGTATATCCGTAGATCCCTAAAAGTTGCCTCACAGGTAGATATCGTAGATAAGAAAGCCTATGGAATGTTAACCTTCATAAGTCGAGGGGTAGAGTTTAAGAGTCGCGGGGTATTGATGCAGCTCTATAAAAATATGGTTAAGCCACACTTTTTGTACTGTGTCCATTTCTGGTCGCCTCACTATAGGAAGGATGGGTAAGCATTGGAAACGGTACAAAGGAAATTTACCAGGATGCTGCCTGATTTAGAGAGTATACATTATAATCAGAGAATAAAGTAGGTAGGGCTTTACTCTTTGGAGAGCAGGAAGATGAGAGGAGATATGATAGAGGTACACAAGATATTAATAGGTATAGATGAAGTGGACAGCCAGCCCCTCTTCCCCAGGGCACCACTGCTCAATACAAGAGGACATGGCTTTAAGGTAAGGGGTGGGAAGTTCAAGGGGGTATTAGGCGAAGATTTTATACTCAGAGAGGGATTGGTTCATGGAATGTACTGCTTGAGTCTGTGGTGCAGGCAGATACACTAGTGAAATCTGAGAGGTTACTACACAGGTATATGGAGGAATTTAAGATGAGGAGTAATATGTGAGGCAGGGTTTAAGGGTCGACACAACATTGTGAGTCGAAGGTCCTGTACTGTGCTGTACTCTTCTATGTTCAATCTCAGGTGCAACAGTAACGTTGGCATCAGTCGGCTGAAGGTGAGGATGACTTCTATTCGCAGTGTATGCACCAGGGCTACTTGATGCCTTTCCCAAAGCTACCTTTCGGGTTCCCAGAACCTATCTTCCCAGTTTCTCGAGTCCATGTTCCGAGCTGCTCTAGTGTACGTTCAAGGTCGTCAATGTTTCCTTTGTCTTCCATAGCCATCCAGGTTTCCGAGGAATATTCCATGTTATGGAGGACTATTTCACATTCTTGAGTTTCTGGAATTCGATTCGATGTTTCCGCTATTCCTTCAATATTTCCGAGTGCAACCCTCTCATTGGGCTCGTAAACCAGCTTGGCTCGTTAGCTAACTCCACTAACAGCCACGTGACGCAACGGTGAGAAGACCTCCTTACATAAACAAAATACGTCTAGGGTCGGTATGATCCGTGGTTTAACCAAACCGGAAAGTTGGGATGCTCCAATTAAGGAAAGGTGATAGTAGCAAATGCAGTGTAACTACAGCCCACACACTATTATCGGTCGCCAAAGAATGACGGATCGTGCACTAGTATAAAATTATATAAGAAAATATATTTAACATTTTTCAACTTCATGAAATAAGTAATAGGAAAGGAAAGAAAATTAATAAAAGGGCCCAATACAGTTATCCTGACTAAATATGGAGATATGGAGCAGTTAGTGGGTGAGTTGTGGAGTCAGATGCAGTAAATCCTCAAAGACAGGAATCGTTTGGTTGAATATGATGCGACTAGGTTTCTCACACGTCTATATTCCAATGTAACAAGTGTTGTCGGAAAGACAGATGAGTTCAGGGCATTTATGAACACATGGAACGAGGATATTATAGACATTATAGAGACGTGGCTGCAGGACGGCAAGGACTAGCTGCTCTATACCTCCGGGTTTTGCTATGTTACATGAGAGAGAATGGGATTAATTCAAAAATTGGGAGGGGTGGACTTATAAGTCAGGGAAAATAGCACGGCAGGTCGTGGTCAGGACAGACCAGAGAGCCGGTCTAGCGAGGTGTTAGGGGTGGAACTGAGAAATAAAAAAGAGATTTTCGCTTTAATAGGGCTATATAACAGACCAGCCAACAGTCAAAGGGATTACAGGAATAGTTTTGCGGAGAGACCGCAGACTGCTCCAAGAAGACGAACGTTGCTGTAGCACGTGATTTTAATTGATACATACTTACTGGGACTGCCACAATGTAACAAGACTGAATCGGGTAGAGTTTCTAAAATATGTTCCGGTAAGTTTTCTTAATCAATATGTAGAATTCTCATCGAGTGAGTATTCGATACTTCTTTTGCTATTAGAAACTAAGATGGAGCAGGGTGGCGGAAGTTTGAGTAAGGAAACACTTTGCATCTAATGATCACAATGCCATTAATTTCAAAATAAATATGCAAAATGATAGGTCTGCTCCTCGGCTTGAGATTCCATTTTGGAAAAAGGGTACTTTTGATGGTATCAAAAATTTCCAGCAAGTGCGGATTCGGATGTTTTTGGCAAAGGTGTGCTAGGTAAGTGGGAGGACTTCAAAAATGAAATTCTGAGAATACAATGCATGCATGCGCCAATTCGAAAAATCAGCGAAGATAACTTATGCAAGGAAACTTGGTTTCCCGAAGATATTTCTAAAGGCAGTAGTTAAGAGAGAAAAAAAATTATAGCAGGTACATGCATGTGGGAACAAATCAGCTGCTTATGAAATGCAAGAGAACACAAGAAATAGATGAAGTCTAATAGAAGGCATTAAGTTGCCCAAATAGAAAACATGAGGCAGTATCGTAATGGATGCTGCAGATATGACAAGAGCAAAGCGATTGCAAGGAATGGCATTAATGGAGGAACAGAATAGTAATCGATGCGTGGAGCCAAATCAGATGGGAGTGATCTATTTTTTTTATTTTTGCGTCTGCCTTTACAGAGGACACAGACACAGGGTCAATAGAATTGAGGCACAGCGTCGCCAATTTCATTGACCCTATACAGATTGCTGAGAATTTGTTTGCTGTCCTGAGGTAAATCAAGATGGACAATTCACAGGGGCTTCTTTTGGACTCTGCGTGCGTAGAAAGTCATCTGTAACCAACCTTATAAAGCATTTTTCGAGTACGCTACGAGGAAAGTGTGTGAAGGCGACGCTGTGGATGTTATCTACATGGACTTTAGCGAGTCACTTGACAATGTCCCAAATGGGTGGTTGTCAAGAAAGTTCAATAGATCGGCATTCAAAATGAGGCAGCGAAGGGATTACACATTGCTTTTGAGAGGGATGCCAAGAAGCGGTAGTAGATGGTAACCTCTGTGATTGGAGGCCTGGAACTCGTAGTGTTTCACAGAGACTGATGCTGGATGTGTCATTGTTCGTAATCTGTAACAAAGGTCTGAATGATAATGTTGTTAATTCTATCAGATGACACCAAGATCGGCGGTACAGTGGACAGCGAGGATGAATTGCAGAGGGATCAGCTGGTAAAATTGGCTGAAAAATTGTGTAAACCAGGAAGGTCTTACACAATAGAAAGTTGGGCACTGAGAAAAGTGGTAGAGGAATGGGGATAGAGGTCCATAGTTCGCTGAAAGTAGAAGGCTTGTAAAGAAAACGTTTGGTATATTGGTCTTAATAAGTCAAGGTACTTAGTAAAGGTGATAGAATGATATTGAGCACAGGACGTGGAGAGTTACGTCATGAATTAGGTCTAATTTTGGGTATTGTGTGCTGGTTTGGTCACCTACCTACAGGAAATATGTAAAACGCTTTCTTGAAAATAAGGCTGAAATCTCATTAATTGAGAATGACCAAACAGCAATGATAGTCTCTATTTATAGTCTTCAGAGAATTTTTTAGGTCCAATCTATGATCACCTTTCAGATACGACTTCTGTTTATTTAGACGCAGTTGGCTGAGATGCTATGAAATTATTAATCCCTTAACCAGGAATAATTATTTCAAATACGGCCTTCGTTATCGACATAGCAGCCAACGATCCATAAACCGTTGAAGCATTACCTCATTTCGCCCTTGAACTTCTTGCTCTCACTTGTTAACTTACTGTAGCGAACATGAGAAGATAATGAAGATGATACGAAAGAGGCCGTCAGCGATGTCAGAGAATCGAAATGGATACGGTTGAGAGCAATGAACAATATAACACATGAAACTCTGGGCTGGGAGAGCACTTTCTTTTTATCGAGGTGTTATGAATTCTTGAAAATGGCAGCAGAATACAGATCAAAGGGAATTTCAGGCAATGAAGCTAGAAGGAGCAGAATTCTAAATATACCAGAGACACAAATGGGTGCAAATTCGAAACCTAAATGTCTCCGGGAAGAAATAACGGCACGTGGTGAGAGAGGATGGCAAATAGGGCACTATCAGACATCTCAGTCTGATACCGCTTGGTGAAATCATGGAACAAAATCGGTACCACTCCACTTTGGAGCCTCCCCATTTGAAATGTAACTGCAGAGCGCTGGGTGTATGCGGTTGATTCGTTGCTCCTTGGATACCATTCAGTTTTCAATGACTGAACATGGTGAAAATGATTAAATAAAGCTACCTATTAGTGTTGGACGCATTTTATTTGTATGCAACTTGCATCTTACTCTCGAAGGAGTACTGGAAATGAGTTGTGCCTGAATACTGAGGCGTTCGTTTTAATTCAAATACATGCTTTGCATTGGAGTAAAGGGAACTGATGTAATGTATTTGTCTAACTAAGTGTAATTAATAGCGATAATTATGATTACAGCCGTGCCTTTGGAGACCCGTGCCCTGTATAAATCCGGACTGTACAATATATCTGTTCAGAGATCTGAGAGTAGCGGACACTTCCCAACAAACCCGAGTTACTGCCACTGACAGAAATGGGAAAACCTGTAATTCTCAGGATCCAGGTGGTTTATTATCCTGTCATCGCAGCTGTTAGTGTTCCAGGTAAGGCACCATTTCAACACGTACATTCAAGTTAACCGTGGCGTGCCGCTATGCTCAACATTGTTATTTTTTTCTACTTGCTCACTTGCTTAATCCAACAGGTCCATGTATGTACTCTCAGGAGGGAAAGTCCCAACTGTCGATGCATACGACTCCGTGCATAACTGCACTTCTGGTCTATGCGCTCGCTTTTTTTACCAAATTATTGCCTACACTGCATTAATGAACCGAGGTTTAAAGTATTACTACAGAAAGTAGATTATAAAGAGCTGTTAAATATTACTTGGATTTCAACAAGATGTTCGACTGGACACACACGACATGGCAAAATTACAAAATCCTATTTGGTCAAGGAGAAATCATTTCCCTTCATTTAAATACCAAGAGGGGCAGTTTGTAGCTGACTGCAAGATACAAATAGTGGACTCTACAAAGCTGAAAGCTTGATCCAGTGTGCTTTGTTCAGAAATGAACAATCGTAGTTGAACATACAATCAGTGAGCAATAACTTTGTGGTAATGCGGTAATGTGTATGCCACCTGGGGCAGGTGAAAATATAAACGAACGAAACAAATGGGAGGAACAACCCGGATCAGATAAAATTAATTACACAAAATGCGAGTGGTTCCATATGTGCATGCGAACAACGGCAACGGACATTTAGCGCCTGAATTTGTGCAGTCGAGCAGGCTCTCGAACTCATTCTAAATTTGAACACAACCGAAGTATATGGTTTGCCCGCTCGTATTCTCGCACCACCATTGAAAACCCACTGCGTTCAACAGAACAACATGTGGCAACATACTACAAGTAAGAATAACTACAGGTGAGAAAGACGGATTTCACTGATACTGCGGTCATGCCTTTGATCTAAATATTTCGGTCTGATTTTGGATTATTTTTGGAAATTTTGTGCGAGGATACTTGAAGAAGGAAAGCCTGGAGGACAACTCACATATAGCTGGTGTATGTTTGGCCTAAACATCGAAACAACGTGGCTCTACAGTTTGTTAAATAGCTAAGACTTGACGATGCATGGTTTCAGATATGCAAGAAAGACAAGGAACTTCAAGCATAAAATTGGTTCGCAGAGTTCAATACTGGTGCAAGGCGCTTTTCAGTGAAAAAGGTCTGTTAATAATTTAAATAATGAATTTATTGGCTATTCAGCAGGAAAAAATGAAACTAGCCACGTTGTACTCATTTTTGGCGGGAAATGAAATTAAATGTCTGAGAAGAACAATCTATTGTCACTATTTTGATTTGCACTTTTATAGAGAATGTGGGGCGGATCTGAAAAGGCAAAGTTCAATATACTCATGTAAACATAACATTATTTATATAATGCCTGTTCAACAGTTGACATGCTCCATTTCTCGATTTTACAGTTAACCTTGTGGCGATTCTAATCCTGTCCCGGGGCAAGTGCGGTCTCTCCAAATGTATCACTCGTTACCTGGTGGGAATGGCAGCAGCCGATCTCTTCGCTGTTTTCACCGACGTTATAATAAGGAGAATCGGTTGGATTTATTTCGGTAATTCATTCATCTCAATTACTCCGGTGTGCAGTCTCACAACTGTCCTGCTTTCTGCATCCACTATCGTGTCTGTATGGCTGACGCTTGCTTTCACCTTTGATCGATTTGTGGCCATTTGTTGTGATAAGCTGAAAACAAAATATTGCTGCGAGAGAACGGCTGATATAGTTATCGGGACCGTAAGCGTACTGGGCTGTTTACTTTCTCTCCCATGGTACTTCATTTACAAACCAAAATACTTCAGTGATGGCGTTCCCTGGCATTGCATCGTAAAGCAGGAGTTCTCTACATCAGTGACGTGGGCAGCATTCGATGTAACTGACCGCATCCTAACGCCCTGTGTCCCGTTTTGTCTTATTTTGGTGTTTAATATTTTGACGGTCAGACGCATTTTAGTAGCCAGTAGAGTCCGCAGGGGGCTTCGGGGCCACACGACTGCAAAGCACGAGAAGGACCCGGAGATGGAGAACCGAAGGAACTCCATGGTTTTACTCTTCAGTATTACCGGCAGTTGCCTGCTGTTGTGGGTTACCTCGGTTGCCTTTCAAATCTACAGGCGAATTGCAAACATTTACATTTATTACTCTTATAATGATCCCAATTACATAACAGAACAGACTGCTTATATGTTGCAAGTTCTCAATACCTGCACCAACACGTTTATTTATGCTGTGACCCAGCGGAAGTTCAGGGAGGAGCTGAGGAACGGGGTCAAATATCCATTTCGTCTCGTTGTTAAGTTAATAAAATAATGGTATGAACACTGAGTGGTTTCAGACATCGACATTGAATAATATGTCAAATGCAGTGACAGATACGCGTTATTGGCGGAAATGTAGATTATATTTCAGGAGTAGAAAAACGTTCCCACTGATAAAGCTATAACATATAATTGATTATCTCGGCCGAGAACCCAAAGTAGGCGGCAACTAGCACTTGGACCAGGAATCGACTAATTTCCGTTGCCATGTGTAAAGCATCTTCCCTTCGTGTAGATTCCGGCTATGTTGTATTATTTTTTTAGTTTTTCACATATTTCTGTGTCTAAGGTTCGATGTCATTTGTGTGTTATTTGTGCAGCGTGAATGAGAAATTTTGTCCGCGAAGTTCCTTCGATATGCTGCCACTGGGAATGGATGAATCGTGTCTTTAAAATGAATAATAGGTTCAATGTTCAATAATTTATCAGCGAAGATAACGTATAAGGGAAGAAAAGCGAAGACGCGTTTTTAACGGATTCCAACATAACTAAAGGCAAGAGGATTAAAAAGAGACAAAGATTTAACTTCCAGCACCATGGCGGTACAATTGAAAAGGGCCGAGAATAAAGGGCGGAACGCGTTCAATCTGAATGCAGGCAGCACACGAAATAGTGTAGTAAGTTTCCAGTGCAGTAAGAAGTTGCCAGGTATAACGTTGTGGCCAGCACTGAGTAGCATCTGAAAGACGCTCATAGTTTGAAGCTAAACATCCAAGGACATTCTTTATGCTGACGATAGACACGGAGGGAAAGGGTGTGGGGTATAGCTGTTGTTTAAACAATGAAATTAGTGGTTAGAAAGAGGAGACATTGCATCGAAATATTTCATTAGGGAGAAAGTAATGGAAAAGAAGTGAGACGGTGATCATAATATCATGGTGGTCACATGCACTTTGAGACGGAGAAGCTAAAATAAGATTTATCAGTACCACCGTGGAATAGAATGAACCACCAAGGCCTTGGAAAGGAGGCGGCCAGGATTGGTTTGAAGGGGACACTAGCAGGAGGGATGGCAGAACAGCAATAGTTTGAGTTTGTGGAGGCAAATCATAAGAAGCATGATATATACAGTACATCCCGAGAAGAAGAGATTTTCTAAAGGGAAGTTGATGCAACCGTGACGGATCAGGGAAGTCAAAAACCGCATAAACGCAAAGGAGAGGAATTTTGAACAGTCGTTAAGTTGAGTCCTACTCTTTTATCCTCATGGACCTCATGGTCCCTAGGGTTTTCATGGCAGGATAGGGAAGGAGATTAAAGCAGAGAGGGAAGACCATCTGTCTTGATTCTCAGTACTGATGCTTCTACACTACCAGCTTGCCCGAAAGGAGAGGCAATATAGCATATCAAACTTCAAGAAGGAAGATAGAGGAGTGGGAAACTTTGAAAAACCATCAGATAGCAGCTAAAACCATCAGTAATAAAAACAGAAAACATAAAATATTTTCAGGCTATAAAGTTATACAAAAGTGGATTCCAAAAATATTTGTTTTAGGCATATAAAAAGTAAAAGAAAAGCGAGAGATGATGTGCACCACGTGGTAAATATGGAGAGGTAAAGTAAAGGGAAAACAAAGAAATGGCTCACGGACTTAATACATAATTTGTGTTAGACTTCAATGTGAAACACACACCTTGTATGCCTGAACATCCTAAGTTTCGGTGAAGAAGTGAGTGCAATAGCTATTACTAAGGAGAAGCTGATTGGAAACTGAAAAGGGGTGAATGTAGATTATTCTCCTTGACCAGATGGAGTACCTGTCAGCCTTCTGAAGGAGGTAGCTGAAGAGCATATTGAGGCATTGCTAGTGATCTTACAGGAATCACAACTTTTGGGAATGATTCCAGAGTTTTCAAATATCATTCCACTCTTTATAAAGTGTATGAGGCAAGAGCCAACAAATTATAGGCCGGTTGGCCTGACTTCAGTGGTTAGTGAGATGTTAGAACCCATCCTAAAGATGAATTTTCAGTTTACTTGCAGACTCAGGTCTAAAATAGGCTGAAGTCAGCATTGTTTTACTGGAGAAAGTTTGCCTGATAAATACCAGGGGTAGTGGCTACTTATTTTTTAAATGTTATATTGTTTAGGCAGGACGGAACGACCCATCCTTTGTCTCTACAAAGAAGAAACCGGCGCCCAACGGGGAGGATGAAGGTCAAATAATGCCCGCCGCGAGGGACTCACTAATGTATTTCTTCATGGCCTCTTTCTCCGGTCGGGATAAGCTATAAAGACGACCGGTGGGTAACGAGCCCCCAGGGAGAAGGTCGGTAGCGCAATCATACCGAGGCGTTGCGGAGGCAGGGAAAGAGCCCGTCGTTTGCTGAATTCCTGTCCCAGGTCATGGTATTTTGCGAGGAGTCCGGAGAAGTCGAGGGGTTCCAAGACAGGCGAGGTCGCAGTGGCCGCCCTAGGGGTTGGAGCCGACCGCGGAAAGATGGCGTGGCAAAACGCACTCCAGCTGGCAATCCTCCCGGTAGAACAGTCGAAGTAGGGGTTGTGGTGGTGCAGCCAGGGATATCCTAGAACTACAGGGACTTGAGGAAAATGGATGATATTAAATCCTACCTCCTCTCGATGTTTTCCGCAGAAAATCAAGGTCAGGTGTGGCGTACAGTGGGTAACCAGATTCAGCAGATTAACGTCCTGCACCCGGGCCTGCAGAGCGGTACTTAACGGCTCCCGGAGTATTCCGGCCTGGGAGGCTATGTCCTCGTGCAGCAGATTTCTTTCGGCACTGGAATCCACCAAAGCGGATAAGGACAGGCACTGTTGTCACAGTAACCGGGATCTGCATCCCGGTCTGGGGGACTGAAGGGAGTGTCGTCCGGCTCATTAGGATTCCCCTTTCTACTGGTGAGCCCTCCCTTTTGGCCGTAGAGGACAGGTAACCCGGAAAAGCCCCGGCTGGCCGCAATATTAATAATCCCCAGCTCTCCGCCTCTGAAGTCGTTCGGAAGGGGAGTGAAAGTTCCGTCCCAGCCGCATTGGTTCCTCTCCTAGGGTAGTGGGGACGGTCGGTACAGGAGCTGCATCTTCAGTTCTCTTACTCGGTCCTTTCGGAGCTGCAGCTCGATAAACCCGGTGCAGATATGGCCGACCGGGAGGCTGGGAGACTCCAGGAACTCCCATATCTGACACAAAGCACAGAAAACTGGCCTCATACACATACTACTTCCGTTCCGCAATTAACACCGTTAAACCTACCCCACCTCGTCCCGTTACCTCCTAAGCCCGTTGAGCCAAAACGCTGTCACTGTGCCACCTCTCACTCCGCTGCCTGCTCCGAACGCTGCCCGCTGGATATTGCGGTCTTTTTAAACATTTCCCGCTCTGCTGGCTGACGTCGTGCGCCTGCGCTGCTTGCCTCCCTTTTACCCCGAGTCGTAAAACTGCCTTCACTCCGGAAATCCTTAGCCGCTTACCCGCAGCCTTCTTGCTCCAAATCAAAAACCAAATTAATTGCCCAACTAAACTGATCCGTTTTGCCTGCACAATGTTAATTGTAGTCAAATGCCTACCTATTCCTCTGCCCAGCTGACAACATCGTAAAGGGCTCCATTACCAGCTCCATCACTTTGTGCCCTTCTGGCCTCCTTTGAACTTTTCCATTACACCTTAAATGAATGCCGTATGGAATCAGCTAATTCAAATCAAAGAGAATGTCGCGGTTTCCTGATCCATCATTGCAGATTCATATCAACCTCTTCCCGCATTGTCCGTTGATCCATAGAAAACAAACGAACTGCATCGAACCTCCCTTTATAGACATGTTATCTAATCCAAACAAATTGGTAGTAAAGCTTATCTGCACCCTCTCCAGAGCCTATAACAGGACAAGAAGAAACGAATTGAAACTTGACATGCTGCACTGTATCTAGCTGCAGCGTAAGTTCCCAACTACTAAAGTCGATTTTGACAAGTATCAAAGTCAAGTATGCTATACCTCTATTCTTTTAAAAACTATCAACTTTTGGAGACACATTCGGGTATCTATAGACCACGCGATCCCTCTGTACATATAATCTTAGGGCGTTGACATTAAGAGTACGATCTACTTACATTTGATTTCCTAAAGAAAAACTACTCATACATAGCCGATTTGACAGTATGTGGTATTACTCTGCCTTAATGTGCATCTGATTAATATCCCGCTGCTTTACTAGGGAAAGCTCTACGATATCTATAACATCTTCAAACACTTCATTGTCTGTGAACTGACTAATACACACTTCTACATTTTCATCGCAGAGGGATCTGCACAGATCTATAAACGGCATTGGAGAGGGATTCCGAGGAGGAATACATCCCAGCAGTTATCACGTCACTTCTCAATTCAAAACGGCGCGGCCACTCCGAATCCTTTGCATCTCAACATTTTGGATTGTCTACCACGAAGAGCTTTAAACATCTGATTAAACGCTATGTTTTAACACACTCAACTCTAATCTCCAAAGATCAATCAAGTCAGTTATATGCAACTTCTCCGACCACTAACGTGAAATTGGTGCATCGTTTACAGGCTTATTTCTATTTCCTTAGCTCCTTTCACTTTGCATGCGGCTAGAGAGTACACGGAAATTTTGGCCAGTGCTCCGTAAATCTTAATCACTTGATTCTATGAATCACCTGTGGTATATCCCATAAGCTCCTGATGATATACACAGCTTAATAGTCCTTAAGGTATCCAACACTCTCCCTTTCATTATTTCAAAACAGCCGAAGATAATACCACATTCCATACCGCCGACACTGAGCACGTGTCGTTCTTGTTGAAAAATATGTCCAGGTGCTTGTAAAATAACTCGCCTCCGCATTCCGTGTCCGAACACATGTTAATTTCTTCATACTTGAGTGACTCAAAACACTCTCTCGATATCCTCTTGCTTGTCAGGTATGCGTAAAATTCTTCAGGCTTCTTCTGAATTCCACTTGGCTAATAATCTTCGTGGAGCATCCTTGCTCTCTATATTTGAGTTATTTGGAACTTACTTATTTTGCCTTCCGAAACCAGACACACGCTTCTTTTATTCTTCTTGTCTAAATTTACCGTCCCTTATCGACTTGCAAGTTTCCCGAACCCTTGCTAATTTGGTCCTACCTTTCTAATGGAACAGAGGTGGTGTGTTGTCTTTTGAATACCCTCACTTGTAGGATTCCCCCAGAACCGATCCAAGTTACCTCTCCCTATTTCAAACTCTCTTAATACTCCAACTTAGTAATATTACTCATACCTTGGACGCAACGGTAGAATACCGGTTAGCATGGTGCTGTTACTAGCGTCGGAGTTCAGAGTTCAATTCAGGCGTCCTCTGTAGACAAGATTGTACATTCCTTCGCATGTGCCGTGGGTTCCCTTAGCTGGTTTCATGGCAGCAGAACATAGGCTTTAAGGAGCAGAATTCTAAATATACCAGGGACACAAATGGGTGCAAATTAGAAACTTTAATGACTCCGGGAAGAAATGTCGGCACGTGGTGAGGGATAAAGGTCAACAGGGCACTATCAGCCATATCAGTCTGATACCGCTGAGTGCAGTCATGGAACAAAATCGGTGAAAATCTACTTAGAGCCTCCCCATTTCGAATTGTAAATGCAGAGCGCTAGGATGATAGCGTGTGTTTCCTTTCTTCTTGGAATCAGACTCCACAATAGTTTTCAAGGAATAGTAGCGACTGAACATGGTGAAAACCAATCAATAAATCTTCTTATTACAGTTGGACGCATTTTGTCTCTATGCAGCTTGCATTTTATTCTCGAAGAAGTACTGAAAATCAGTTGTGACTGAATACTGAAGCGTTTGTGTTGTCAAATACATGCTTTGCAATGGAGTGAAGGGAACTGATGTAATGTATTTGTTTAACTAAATGTAATTAATAGCGATAATTATGATTACAGCCGTGCCTTCGGAGACCCGTACTCTGTATAAATCCGAAATGTACAATATATCAGTTCAGAGATCTTAGAGTAGCGGTCACTTTGAAACAACCCAAGGAACTGCCGCTGACAGAAATGAGAAAACCTGTAATTCTCAGGATCCGGGAGGTTTATTGGCCTGGCATCGATGCTGTTAGCGTCCCAGGTAAGGCGACATTTCAACATGTACACCCAAGTTAACCGTAGCGTGGCACAATGCCCACTATCCCTCTTTCGCTCTACCTCTACTTGCTCACTTGTTCAATCCAACAGGTCCATTTAGGTACTCCAAGGAGGGAAAGTCCCAAGCATCGATCCATACGGCACCGTGCATAACTGCACTTCTAGTCTATGCACTTGCTTTCTTATTTTATTGCCTACACTGCATGTATCAAAACGAGTTTTCAGGGTTTACTACAGGAAGTAGATTATAATGGACTGTTAAATATTACATGGATTTCAACAATATGTTCGACTGGGCACACACAAAATGGCAAAATTACAAAATCTTATTTGTTCATGAAGAAATAATTTTCCTTCAGATAAATTCTAAGAGGTGCAGTTTATTCCTGACTGCAAGATGCAAGTAGTGGACTCCACAAAGTTTAAAGCTGGGTCCACTGTTCTTTGTTCAGAAATGAAACATTCGTAGTTGAAAATACCATCAGTGGGTAATAACTTTGTGATAATGCGGTAATGTGGAATCTATTGCGGGTGGACGACTATATAAACGGACAAGACCAGCGGGAAGAACAACCAGGATCAATTGAAATTAATTACATAAAAGTGTGAGTGATTCCATATGTACATGCGATCAACGGTGACGGATATTTAGCGCCTGAATTTGTGCAGACGAGCAGGCTCTCGAACTCATTCCAAAGTTGATACCAATTGCAGAGACCACTTGCCATCGGGACGTCTATTTCGCTGATGGTGACGTACTTTATTATAGAAAGTTCGTCCAGATAGGAAAATACCTAATTACTTAGTTGCCCGTAGCAGCTCCGTGCATTGCCAGCAGTTTAGAGCAGGAAAGTAATGGTAGACGCTTGTTTGGACGAAGTGGATAAGGACGTTGTCATGGATGAAGTTTCTACTCAAAGAAAAGATCAGCTGGCAGGTCTTGATTTGAACAAAATAAATAAAACACATAGGAGATAAAACTAATACGCATAACGTTCTGAAAGTCTGTGGTCTGGATGGAAAGGAAGTTAAAGTTTCCTTTTCTTTCGGAAGAGCACTATAACTTGAGATTATGATTTTATATTCATCAGATTAAAATAATTAGATCAGATGATCAGAGATTATATTGTATTAGGTTAGACAACATTTATTTTTCACATGTGCACAGACACATATAGTGAAATCGCATTTTTGTGCTAACAATGAACACAACCGAAGTATATGGATTGCCGGCTCGTATGTCGACATATTCTTGCACTAGCATTGAAAACCCACTACGTTCAGCAGAATAACGTACGGCCAACATACTGCAAGCAAGAATAACAACAGGTGAGGTAGACGGATTTCACTGAAACTGCCGCCGTGCCATTGATCTAAATCTTTCTGTCTGATTTGGGATTGTTGATGGATAATTCTGTGCAAGGATACTTGACGAGGAAAGGCCTGGAGGACAACTCACATAAAGCTGGAGTATGTTTGGCTTAAACATCGAAACAATGTGGCTCCACAGTCTATTAAATAGCTAGGACGTGATGCACGGTTTATATGTGAAAGCAAGACAAAGAAATTCAAGTACAATCTAAGGCTGAGCACAGTAGTTTCACAGAGCTCAACACTGGTGCAAGGTGCTTTTTAAATGAAACACGACTGTTTATAATTTAAATAATGAATTTATTGACAATTCAGCTAGAAAAAATGAAATTAGCAACATGGTGTTCATTTTTAGAGGGAAATGGAATTGAATAACTGAGAAGAACAATGTATTGCTGTTATTTTCAGTTGTACTTTTGTAAAGAATGTGGTGCAGATCTCAAAAGGCAAAGTGAAACATATTCATGCAAACAACATTATTTATATAATGGCTGTTCAACAGTTGCTCTGCTCCATTTCTCGTTTTTACAGTTAACCTTATGGCGATTCTAATCCTGTCCCGGTGCAAGTGCGGCCTCTCCAAATGTATCACTCGTTACATGATGCAAATGGCAGCAGCCGATCTCTTCACTGTGTTCACTGACGTTATAATAAGGAGAATCTGTTGGATTTATTTCGGTAATACATTCATCTCAATTACTCCGGTGTGCAGTCTCACAATTGTCCTGCTTTCTGCATCCACTATCGTGTCTGTATGGCTGACGCTTACTTTCACCTTTCATCGATTTGTGGCCATTTGTTGTGACCAGCTGAAAACAAAATATTGCTCCGACAGAACTGCTGATATAGTTATCGGGACAGTAAGCGTACTGGGTTTTTTACTTTCTGTCCCCTGGTACTTCATTTACAAACCAAAAAACTTGATCGATTGCACCGTAAAGCAGGAGTTCGTTACATCAGTCACGTGGGCCGCATTCGATGTAGCTGACCGCATCCTAACACCCTGTGTCCCGTTTTGTCTCATTTTGGCTTTTAATATTCTGACTGTCAGACGCATTTTAGTAGTCAGTAGAATCCGCAGGGGCCACACTACTGAATAGCACGTAAAGGACCAGGAGATGGAGAACCGAAGAAACTCAATGGTTTTAGTCTTCAGTATTACCGGCAGTTTCCTGCTGTTGTGGGTTACCTCGGTTGCATTTCAAATCTACAGGCGAATTGCAAACATTCGAAGTTTTTACTCTTATAATGATCCCAACTACATAACAGAACATACAGTTTATATGTTGCAAGTTCTCAATCCCTGCACCAACACGTTTATTTATGCTGTGACCCAGCGGAAGTTCGGGGAGGAGCTGTGGAACGGAGTCAAATATCCTCTTCGTCTCCTTCGTAAGTGAATAAAATAATGGTATGGACACTGAGTGGTTTCAGAGACCAACTTTGAATAATATTTCTAATGCCAATGACGTACACGCGTTATTGGCGGAAATGCAGATTATATTTCAGGAGTAGAACAACGTTCCCACTGATAAAGCTATAACATATAATGAATCATCTCGACCGAGAACCCAAGGTAGGCGACAACGGTCACTTGTACGAGGAATCGACTAATTCCCGTTGCCATGAGTAAAACATCTTCCCTTCGTGTACATTCCTGCTAATTGTATCTGTATTTTGTTCCTGCTATTGTGTAGTATTTCACATGATCCTGTGTCCATGTACCGATGTAATTTGTGGTTTAATTGTGCAGCATGAATGGAATATTTTGTCCACGAAGTTCATTCGATCTTCTGCCACTAGGAATGGATGAATCGTGACTGAATAATATGTTCAACGTTCAATAGTTTTTCAGTGAAGATAACGTAAAAGGGAAGAAAAGACAAGGCGATGTTATAAAGGACTCCAAATAAGTAAAGGCAAGAAGATGAAAAAGAAATAGCGATTTAATTTTCAGCAACATGGCGGTACAACCGAAAGGGTCAGAGAATAAAGGGCGGACCGCGTTCAATCTGAATGCAAGCAGCATACGAAATAGTGCAGTAAGTTTCCAGTGCAGTAAGAAATTAGCAGCTATAACGTTGTGGCCAACACTGAGTAGTATCTGAAAGAAGATCATAATTTGAAGCTAAACATCCAAGGATAGTCATTGTGTCCTGACGATTGAAACGTAGGTAAAGGGTGCTGGGTGGTGTTGTTGGTTAAACAATGAAACTAGCCGTTAGAAAGAAGTGACATTGCATCAGAATATTTGATTAGGAAGCTGAAGGTAATGGAAAATAAACGAGGCACTGATCATAATATGAGGCAGGTCACCTGCATTTTGCAACGGAGAAGCAAAAACACGATTTATCAGTACTTCCGTGGGATAAAATGAACCACCGACGCCTTAGAAAGAAGGTTGCCAAGAGTGATTGGAAGGGGATACTAGGAGGATGGACGGCCGAATAGCAATAGCTGGAGTTTCTCGGAGAAAATCAGAAGAAGCAGGATAGATACATCACATCCCGTGAAGAAGATTTATTCCAAAGGGAAGTAGGTGCAACCATGGCGGATCAGGGAAGTCAAAAACAGCATAAATGCAAAAGCGATGAATCTTGTTCAGTCGTTGAGCCCTACTCTTCGTGATCTCATGGACCACAGGGTGAGGGAGGCAAAAGCCAACAAATTATAGGCCGGTTGGTCTGATTGTAATGGTTAATAACATTTTAGAACCCATTCCTAAGATGAACTTTCAGTTTACCTGCACACACTTGTCCGATATAGGCTAAAGTTAGCATGGATTTACTGGGGAAAATTTGCCCGACAAATACTTTGGAGTTCCTAGAGGGAATAATGGGTAAGTTAGACAGAAGTATTTGTGGATGTTAATTACTTGTATTTTCAGAAGACCTTCGACAGGTCTTACAAATGAGCCTCTTAAACATGCGAGCTTTCCATGGCATTAAAGAATATTACGAGCAAGTGCAGATGACTGACTGTCGGTCAACACAATTACACGTCAAGGATGATAGTCTGCTGCTGTACTCTCTCTGAACTCATTACCGTATAGCCAGGCACGGCTTAGCACCATCTATATTCTCAACAGGGACATTGAAGGGCAACAGTGAAGGGGAGGTCGTGCCTTTCAATCCTGATTGAATTCTCTGAGGATGTGACTAAACACATTGATGAAGGAAGGGCTGTTGATGTAGTGTATATGGATTTCAAGAAGGCATTTGATAAGGTACCCCATGCATTGCTTATTGAGAAATTAAGGACGCGTGGGATCCAAGTGGATGTTGACTTGAGGATCCAGAACTGGCTTGCCTACAGAAGGCAAAGAGTGGTTGTAGACGTTTCATATTCTGCATGGACTACTTTCACCAGTGGAGTGCCTCAGGGATGTTTTAAGGGACCCTTATTCTTCGTGATTTTTATAAATGATCTGGATGAGGAAGTGGAGGGATGGTTTGTAAGTTTGCTGATGACGCAAAGGTAGGAGGTGTTGTTGATAGTGTGGAGGGCTGTCGGAGATTACAGCGGGAAATTTTTAGGATGCAAAACTGGGAAGAGGAATGGCAGATGGAGTTCAACCCAGATGAGTGTGAAGTGGTTCATTTTGGTGGCACAAATATGATGGCAGAATAAAATATCAATGGTAGGACTCTTGGCAGTGTGGAGGATCAGAGGGTTCTTGGGGTCTGAGTCCATAGGACGCTCAAAGCAGCTGCGCAAGTTAACTCGGTGGTGAAGAAGGCGGATGGTGTATTGGCCTTCATCAATTATGGAATTGAATTTAGGAGCTGAGCGGGAATGTTGCAGTTATATAGGACCCTGGTCAGACCCCACTTGGAGTATTGCGCCCAGTGCTGGTCGCCTCACTAGAGGAAGAATGTGGAAGCCATAGAAAGTGTGCAGAGGAGATTTACATCGGTGTTGCCAGGACCGGGAAGCATGACTTATGCCAATAGGTTGAGTGAACTCGGCCTTTTCTCCTTGGAGCGAAGGAGGATGAGAATTGACCTGATAGAGGAATTCACGATGATTAGAGACATTGATCATGTGGATCGTCAGAGGATTTTTTCCCAGGGCTGAAAAGGTTCTGGGGAGTAGGTACAGAGGAGATGTCAGGGGGAAGTATTTTATTGATAGAGCGTTGAGTACGTGGAATGTGCTTCCGGCAACGGTGGTGGAGGCGGATACGATAGGGTCTTGTAAGAGGCTTTAAGATAGGTACATGGAGCTCAGTAAAATAGTGGGCTATAGCTAAGCCTAGTAACTTCTGGGGTAGGGACATGTTCGGCAGAAATTTCTGGGCCAAAGGGCTGTATTGTGCTGTAGGTTTTCTATATTTCTATGATTGACAGTCATCCAGGACAACTACACCTCAAAGATCATAGTCCACTGCTCTACTCACTGTGAACTGACCAACGCATAGCCAGGCAGGGCTAAGCACGTACTATAATTTCGCTGATAACCTTACTGTTACCGTATGCTGTGGTGACAGTGGTGGATTCATAGTCCCGATGCCAGGGGTGATATTAGAAGCAGGTACGTTACGAACTTTGAAGTGAAATTGAATAAGCTTATGGAATAAGTAAAAGGAAGGTCTTGCGGTGGGAGTAGCACATTGTAATTGCTGAAGGATGGCAGTAGGCCAGGCAGCCTGAATGGAGATAAATAACTTTTTGGTCACGGATCTTTCCTTAGGACATCTGGGGTGGGAGTTTAGGTTTTCTGCCGGCCCAGTAAGTGTACTGGGCTATATACATTTTGTCCCGTGGTCCTTCATCTGCATATCATAGTACCTCATCTTTGGCGTCTTCTGGCGTTGAGGCATAAATCAGGGGTTCATTCTGTCCGTGAGACTTGGCCTCGGATTTTGTAATTGACTGCACCCTAACGTGCTGTGCCCCATTGTATCTCATTTTGTTACATAAAGAAATGGTAGTCAGGTGATCTTAAAGGACAACGGAATCCGTAGGGGGCTACAGTTCCATATAAGTGCAAAGCAAAAGAAGGACCTGGAGAATGAAAACCGAAGAAAAGACATGGTTTTACTCTGCATTACAACCGATAGTTGCCTCTTGTTGAGGGTGACCATGGTTGTATTTCTGATCTACAACCAAATGGGAAAAATTCAGATACACTACTCTGATTACAACTCGAATTACCTGACAGATCAAACTGCTTGTATGTGACTAATTCTGTCAAGATTTACCGTCCCTTATCGACATACAAGTTTCCCGAAACCTTGTTAATATTGTCCCACCTTGGTAATGGAACAATTTTGGTGTGTTGGTCTTTGAACACCCTCCATAGGTAGGCTTCTCTAAGAATCTCTCCAAATTAACTCTCCCTATTTTCTTACCTTAACCTGCCCTAATACTCCAAGTTAGTATTGCTAGTCTTACCTGGGATGCCACAGTAGAGTACCGGTTAGCTCGGCAGTATTACCGGCGTCAGAATCCAGGGTTCAATTCCACTGTCCTCTGTAAACAATTTGTAGATTTTTTCGCACGTGCCGTGGGTTTCTTTCGGGTGCATCATTTTAATCTACAGCGCCATGACGTACAGGTTAGTAAGTTGATTGGTCATTATAATTTGTCCCGTGATTTGGAAGGGGCGATATCGTTTGGTAACTGGGCAGCGCGGGTCAAAGTGCTGGAGTGGCGTATTTCATGCTGCATCTCCATACATAAATAAATAAATTACCTTTAACTACTTTTAATAATCTGAACAGCGGTCAATCAATGATCAGGAGCTTGAGAAGACGTAGCTCACTCAGGTTCACCGATTCAGCACATAGGATACCGATTTGCGGCAAATTAGGATTTGAACAGTGGCTATCAGCATCAGCGGTTGATTGACATGAACAAATAAAAAGTAGGCAGGAGCAAATAGACTGGTCTTTGATGCAGCGGCCATTAGAGTAACAGAAAAGCGCAGCCCGGAAGCAGACCCTTCGAGCCATGCTAAAACCAATTAAGCTGCCCACTCCTATCTACTCGAATGGGGACGATAGTCCTCCATACCCCTATTAACTATGTATCTATCCAAACTGAAATAGAGATCGCATGCACCACTTATGTTGGCAGCTTAACATGAGTGAAGAAGTTTCCCCTCATGTTCCTCTTGACTTTCATTTTTCAGATTTAACTTGTAATGTCTGGTTGTTGTCCCACCCAGTCTCAGTGGAAAAGAAGCCTGCTTACATTTACCCTATCCATATCTATCATAATTTGAGTACCTCTCTCAAATCTCCTTTCAATCTTCTACATGTAAAAGAAATATCGTCCAATGCTTTTCAAACTTTCCTTGTAACTCAGATCCTGGAGATCTGGCAACATTCTTGAAAATTTTCTCTGGACTCTTTCTAACATACTTACATATTTCCTGTAGGTAAGTGACCAAACCAGCACACAATTCTCCAAATTACACCTCATTCATGACGTAACATTCCACGTCCTGTGCTCAATATCATTCCGTTACCTCTTCTCAGTACCTTGATTTATTAAGGCCAATATATCAAATGTTTTCTTCTCAAACCCTGTACGTTCAGCGAACTATGGAGCTCTATACCAACTCTTCTACCACTCCTCTCCACATTGGTTTACACAATTTTTCAGCCATTTGTACCAGCTGATCCGTCTGCAATCCTTCCTCGCTGTCCACTGCACCGCCGATATTGGTGTCATCTGATCAAATTAACAACATTATCGTTCAGATATTTGTTACAAATTACAAACAATGATGGATCCAGCACCAACCTATGCGACGCCCTATGCGTTCCAGGCCTTCAATCAGCGAGGCAACCATCTACTACCATTTCTTAGCTTCTCTCTCAAAGGCAATGTGTATCCCTTCGCTACCTCATTTTGAATGCCGAGCGACGGAACTTTCCTGACAACCGCCCATTAGGTATCTTGTCAAATAACTCGCTAAAGTCCATGTAGATTACATCCACAGCGTTGCCTTCACACACATTCCCCGTAACGTGCTCGAAAAGCGTTATAACATAAGTTCGTCCTGGCTTTCTATGCAAGCACAGTCCAAGGGAAGCAGGCCCTGGTGGCTTGTCAAACTTGATTTACCTCAGGACAGCAAACACCTCCTTCTCTGTAATCTGTTTAGGGTCCATGAAATTAGCGACTGTGCCTCATTTCTATTGAAACTGTGTCCGGGTCCTCTGTAAATACAGAAGGAAAAACGAAAAAAAAATGCTCTCCCATCTGATTTGTCACCACGCATTGACTACCATTCTGTTCTTCCAGAGGATTAATGTCGTTCCTTGCAATCGTTTTGCTCTTATCATATCTGTAGCATCCCTTACGATTCTCCTTCATGTTTTCTACTTGAATTCTTTCTTAAATGTTCTCTTGCATTTCATGCGCACCTGATTTGTTCCCACTTGCATGTACCTTCCATGAACACTTTTTTTTTCTTAACCAGGCCTTTTGAAATATCTTTGGAAAAACAAGTTTCCTTGCAGAAATTATCTTTGCCTCTTTTTCGAATTGGCACATAGACGCGTTGTATTCTCAAAAGTTCATTTTTGAAGTCCTCCCACATACCAACCACTTCCTTGCCAAAAACAGACAGAACCAATCCACGCTTGCTGCAAGTTTCTGATACCATCAAAAGTGTCCATTTTCCAATTTAGTATCTCATCCCGATGAAGAGATCTATCTCTTTGCATATTTATTTTGAAATTAATGGCATTTTGATTACTAGATGCAAAGTGTTTCCTTACACAAACTTCCACCACCTGCTCCATCTTATTCTTTAATAGCAGAATATGTATCGAACACTCCCTCGATGAGAATTCTACATATTGATTAAGCAAACTTTCCGGACGGATTTGAGAAACTCTACCCTATTTAGTCTTGTTACATTTTGGGAGCACCAGTAGGTATGTGTTAATTAAAATCACGTACTACAACAACGTTCGTCTTCTTGGAGCAGTCTGTGGTCTCTCTGCAAAATTATTCCTCTAATCACTTGGACTGTTGACTGGTCTGTGATATAGCCCTATTAAAGCGAGAATCTCTTTTTATTGAGCAAGCATGAGGAAATCTGCAGATGCCGGAAATTCAAACAACACACACAAAATGCTGGTGGAGCACAGCAGGCCAGGCAGCATCTATTAGGAGAAGCACTGTCGACGTTTCCGGGCGAGTCCCTTCATCAGGACACCCCTAACACCTCGTTAGACGAGCTCCCTGGTCTGTCCTGACCACGACCTGCCGTGATATTTTCCCTGACTTATAAGTCCACCCATCTCTTTTGTTGAATCAGTCCCATTCTCTCACATGTAACATAGAAAAACCGAAAGTATAGAGCTGCTAGTCTATGCCGTCCTGCAACAATGTCTCAGAAATGGCTATCATATCCTGGTTCCATGTGTTCATAAATGCCCTGAACTCATCTTCCTTTCCGACAACACTTCTTACACTGGAATATAGACATCTGAGGTCACCAGTCGCATCATAATCAACCAAACGATTCCTGTCTTTGAGGACTTACTGCATCTGCCTCCACAACCCACCCACTAACTGCTTTGACGCAATGGTTCCCAACTCCATTCACTGTGCAGCATTAGCATACTTTCGCTCTGGTCCGTGCGATCGACCATATCTTCAATGGAAATTCGGACTGTGGCAGGTGCTCTACTCAGACCGTGGATTTAGCGCCCTGAGTAAAACGTTACAATAAATTACTACAGAAACGAACTCGAACGTTTATCTCCATATTCAGTCAGGTTAACTGTATTGGGCCCTTTTATTAACTTACTTTCTTTTCCTATTAATTATTTCATAAAGTTGAAAAATGATAAATACATTTTCAAAAACTTTTATACTAGTGCACGATCTGTCATTTCTTGGCGACCGATATTAGTGTGTGAGCCGTAGTTACACTGCAGTTGCTACAATCACCTTTCCTTAATCGGAGCATCCCAACTTTCCGGGTTGGTTAAACCACAGATCCTACCGACCCCAGACGTATTTTAATTATGTAAGACGAGCTTCTCACAGTTGCGTCACGTGGCTTTTAGCGGAGTTAGCATACGAGCAAAGCTGGTTTACGAGCCCGATGAAAGGTTTGCACTCGGAAATATTGACAGAATAGAGGGAACATCGACTCAATCTCATGAAACCCAGGAATGTGCAATAGTCCTCCATAAAATAGAATATTCCCCGGAAACCTGAAATATGAAGTCTGCTTGCACGAAGGCATTCAATGATGTGTTGACTGTTTTAGAAGTTTTACGTACTCGTAACAGGTGGGTGTTGTAGGATATGGCCACCTGCAGCAACAGCGGGTCCAGTTATCTGACAGCAACATCTATTGTTTGTACGGTCGCTGAGTCCTCGAGAATGAAAACCCTGCAATTTACCATTGACTGGAATTGAACTGAAGAAAGAATACGGCGCTGGCCGCATGAATGGAGGATTGTAGATCCTTTCTCAGTGTGTACCCTCTTCTTGTGCTCCAGATTGGGGGGGATTGGTGCTTGATTTCAACGTCAACTGCACATCACTGAGGAGGTCAATGTCTGAACGATTAATAATTGGTGCAGCTGGCGCAGGTATCGACAGCCGGTTGAAAATTTACTGGAATGCAAATGTGGTGAAGAATGAGAGCAGTAAGTGGGGCGGAATGGAACTATAACAAAGCGAGAAATGCTCGGTCTGGAATCGGAAATACAAATGGAACTGCAAACCATTTACTATGCTCGTACTTACCATGCTACATTGAAAAGGATTTATTGAAAATGTATAAACAGATCAATACAATGCATGACGCCATTGAGTTAGTGCAGGTCAAAACAATTAGAACGTGCAGCAGGAAGTGTAGCAGCTGGAGCGTATTGTAGTACAGATAAACTTTTAGATGCAAGATCTTAATGAAGCAGATTATAAAGTCATGCGTCAAACGCATTGGTCTTGGTTTAACTCATCTAAAATTGTGTTTGTAGAAACTATCCTTTAGCTGTAAGTACCTTTTTACATGTTCTTGAATCCTTTGCCCAACTAAATAAGGGGAATCGAGATTGCCTGATGTTAGTGGAATTGTATGGTCATGCACTATGGTAGACGTAAAGAAACGAGTAACACACAAAAGAGGAACTCAACAGGCCAGACAGCACCTTTGCAAAAGAGTAAACAGTCGATGTTTTGAATGTAAGCTCTCAAAAGTCCTGATGCTGCCTTGCTCGCTGAGTTTCTTCAGCCTTTAGTGTGTGTGCTTTAATTTCGAGCACTTGTAGATCTCGTGATTGGAATAGAGGCGTAAACAAAGTCGTGACGGAGAGAAAATTAAAATACTGCATCAAAGATGCAAAGGGACTTTGTAGTTTTCGTGCAGTATTTCCTAAAGGTTGAGTTGCAAGCTGAGTCAGTGTAATGTTAAATTTCATTTGATGAGGACGGAGATGTAATAGCAAGGATGAAAGGTTGGGGACTAAAAAGCCATTGACCAAAAAACACTTGGAGTTTTGAGAACAGTTTGCCGCGCATTATCTGAGAAAATATGTATTGGCATTGGAGACGGTCCGGAGAAGGTGCATCGGAATGATACCTGTAATGAACTTGTTATATACGAGTAAGGCTGATGTCTCTGTTCCGTTCTCGCTGGAATTTCGAAGAATGAGCGAGGATCTCATTGAAACCCATCGAATATTGAAAGCTATGGATAGAGTGGTTGTTGAGACGATGTATCAATATTGGGCGAGTCGAAGACCAGAGAGTAGAGCATCAGAAGGGAAGAGAAATGAGTAGGAAATCCTTTAGCCAGAGTGTGATGATTCTGTCCTTTTGCACCAGATCCATTACTTGAATTAATTGCCTTGAATGGCTGTGGAAGTGAAGTCATTGAGAATTTTGAAAGCGGAAGTTATTATATACTTCATTAGTAAGAGGGTCAATAGTCACGGGGAGAATGCAGGAGAATGGATTGTGAGAATTAATAAATCAACCATGATGTAATGGAGAAGCAGACTTAATGGAGGAAATCGTCTATATCGGCGTATATGTCTTATGGTCTTATCATTTTATGGAATCCGCAGCTCCAGCCGCTTCTTATCTCTAATACGAACGCCAACTCTCTCATTTATACAGAGGATTTGCTACCAGTGGATTCTAAGCTTGATCCTTGCTCTCAATTAAAGTCGCTTGAACACATAAATTACATCTCTACCGTCGTTCATGGTGCATATATTTAAATGAATTCAACAGAATTCAGCAACGACCTCTGTATTTCCTCTGAAAGCGCTCTCTTGGAAATAAGGCCGAAAACTCAGTATTTGGGAATGAGCAAAGAACAGAGATCGCCACTATTTACAACCTTCAGTGAATTCTTTTAGGTCTAAACTATGATCACCTTTCAGATACGGCTTCTGTTTATTTAGATTAACTTGCCAGAAGTGCTAAGACATTACTAATCACACAACCAGGAGTAATTATTTCATACTCGGACTTCATTATCGGTAGAGCAGCCAATGATCCGTAAACCTTTGAAGCATTGCCTCATTTCGCACTTGAACTTTTTGCGCTCACTTTCTAACTTACTGTAGCCACATGAGAAGATAATGACGATGATAGGAAAGAAGGCGTCAGCGCTGGAAGAGAATGGAAATGGATCCGATTGAGAGTAATGAACAATATGAAACTCTGGACAGGGGCAGCATTTTCTTTCTTTCGATGGGTTGCGAATTCTTGAAAATGGCAACAGAATATAGGCCAAAGGCGATTTCAAGCAAGGAAGCTAGAAGAGGCAGAACTATAAATATACCAGAGTCAGATACGGGTGCAAATCCGAAACTTAAATGGCTCCGGCAAGTACTGACGGCAGGTGGTGCGTGAGGAAGGTCAATAGCGCACTATCAGACAACTCAGTCTGATACCACTTCGTGCAATCATGGAACAAAATCGGTGACACTACACGTTATAACCTTCCCTTTCAAAATGCAACTGCAGTGCGCTGGGTGGGTAGATTGCAGGTGTTTCCTTGCTTCCAGGATTCAGTATGCACGAAACTTTTTAAGGAATCGTAGCGACTGAACATGGTGAAAATGATTAGATAAAGCTGCTTATTAGTGTTGGACGCGTTTTGTGTGTATGCAGCTTGCATCTTACTCTCGAAGGAGTACTGGATATGAGTTATGGCTGAATACTGATGTGTTTGTTTTAAGTCCAATACATGCTTTCCAATGGTTTGAAGGGAACTGATGTAATGTATTTGTTTAACTAAGTATAATTAATAGCGATAATTAGGATTTCAGCCCTACCTTTGGAGACCTGTGCCCTGTATAAATCCGGACTGTACTATATATCAGTCCAGAGATCTGAGAGTGCTGGTCACTTCCCAATAATCCCAAGTTACTGCCACTGACAGAAATGGGAAAACCTTTAATTCTCAGAATCTGGGAGTTTTATTATCCTGTCGTCGCTGCTGTTAGTGTTCCAGGAAAGGCACCATTTCAACATGTATAATCGTGGCGCGGCGCTATGCTTACCATTGTAATTTCTCTCTATCTCCTCACACGCTCAATCCAACATGTCCACTTGGATATTCCAAGGACGTAATGTCTCAAGTATCGATTCGTATGAGACCGTACAACTGCACTTCTGGTCTATGCGCTCCCTCTCTTCCCAAATTATTGCCTACACTGCATGTACAATGACGAGTTTTCAAGGTTGACTACACGAAGTACATCACAAAGGGCTGTTAAATATTACTTGGATTTCAGTAAGGCGTTCGACTATTTGGTCAGGGAGAAATCATTGTCCTTCAGTAAAATACTAAGAGGTGCAGTTTATTCCTGACTGCTAGATGTAAGTAGTGGACTTCAGAATGCTTAAAGCTTGGTCCAAAGTTGATTGTCCAGAAATGAACGAAGAACATGCCATCAGAGGGTCATAACTTTGTGATAATGCGGTAATGTGGAATCCACCTGGGCAGACGAAAATTAAAACTGATGAAACAAATGGGAGGAACAACCCGGCTCATTTGAAATTAATTACACAAAATGCGAGTGGTTCCATATGTGCATGAGAACAACGATAACGGATATTTAGGGCCTGAAATTGTGCATACGAGCAGGCTCTCGAACTCATTCCAAAAGTGATGCTAATTGCAGAGACCACTTGTCATCGAGACCTCTCTTTCGCTGATGGTGACGTAGTTTATTACAGAAAGTTCGTCCAGATAGGGAAATACCTAAACAATTATTTGCCCGCAACGTTTCCGTACAGTGCTAGCATTTTTTTCCAGAGCTGGAAATCTATGGTAGCACCTTGTAGTGTCTAGATATAGTGGATAAGGACGTTGTTAGGGATGGAGTTTCTACCTAATGAAAAGATCAGCTGGCAGGTTCCCGTTTGAGCAAGATAAATAACACGCATAGGAGAGGTAACTGAAACGGATAACAATCTGAACGGCTGTGGTCTGGATGGAAAAGAAGTAAAGTTTTTCTTTTGGAAGAGCACAATGGCTTTACATTATGATTGTATATTCATCAGATGAAAATAATTAGATCAGATGATCAGAGATTATATTGTATTAGATTAGACTACATTTATTTATCACATGTACACCGAAGCATATAGTGAAATTGCATTTTTGTGTTAACAACGAACACAACCGAACTATATGGCTTGCCAGGTCGTATGTCGACATATTCTTGCAGCAGCATTGAATAGGCACTACATTCAGCAGAATAACATACGGCCAACATACTACAAGAAAGAATAACAACAGCTGAAAACTTTCACTGGATTTCACTGAAACTTCGGCCATGCTATTGATCTAAATCTTTCTGTCAGATTTGGGATTATTGATGTATAATTCTGTGCAAGGATACTTGATGAGGAAAGGCCTGGAGGACAACTCACATATAGCTGGAGTATGTTTGTGCTAAACATCGAAACAAAGTTGCTCCACAGTGTACTAAATAGCTTGGACTTGATGCACGGTTTCAAATGTGAAAGCAAGACAAAGGGCTTCAAGTACACTCTAAGGCTGAGCACAGTGGGTTCACAACCTTCAGCACTGCTTCAAGGTGCTTTTAAAGTGAAAAACGACTGTCTATAATTTAAATAATGAATTTATTGGCAATTCAGCAGGAAAAAATGAAATTAGCGACATGGTGCTTAATTTTTTTTAGCGGGAAATGGAATCGAATAACTGAGAAGAACAATGTATTGGTACTAATTTGATTTGTGCTTTTGTAAATAATGTGGTGCAGATCGCAAAAGGCAAAGTTCAACATATTCACGCAAACATAACATTATTTATATAATGTCTGTTCAGTTGCTCTGCTCCATTTTTCGTTTTTACAGTTAACCTTGTGGCGATTCTAATCCTGTCCCGGGGCAAGTGCGGTCTCTCCAAATGTATCACTCGTTACCTGGTGGGAATGGCAGCAGCCGATCTCTTCGCTGCTTTCACCGACGTTATAATAGGGAGAATCGGTTGGATTTATTTCGGTAATTCATTCGTTTCAATTACTCAGGTGTGCAGTCTCACGGTTGTCTTGCTTTCGGCAAACACTATCGTGTCTGTTCGGCTGACCCTTGCTTTCACCTTTGATCGATTTGTGGCCATTTGTTGCGATAAGCTGAAAACAAAATATTGCTTCGAGAGAACGGCTGCTGCGGTTATCGGCACAGTAAGCGTACTGGGCTGTTTACTTTCTGTCCCCTGGTACTTCATTTACAAAACAAAATACTTAATCGCTGGCGTTCCCTGGCATTGCATCGTAAAGCAGGAGTTCTTTACATTAAGCAGATGCGCCGCATTCCATGTAACTGACCGCATCCTAACGCCCTGTGACCCGTGTTCTATCATTTTGGTGATTAATATTTTGACGGTCAGGCACATTTTACCAGCCAGTAGAGCCCGCAGGCGGCTTCGGGGCCACACTACTGCAAAGCACGAGAAGGACCCGGAGATGGAGAACAGAAGGAAATCCATAGTTTACACTATTACCGGCAGTTTCCTGTTTTTGTGGGTCACCTCGGTTGCCTTTCAAATCTACAGGCAAATTGCAAGCATTCACAATTTTTACTCTTAGAATGAACCCAATTATATAACAGAATAGACAGCTTATATGTTGCAAGTTCTCAATAGCTGCACGAACACGTTTATATATTCTGTGACCCAGCGGAAGTTCAGGGAGGAGCTGAGGAACGGGGTCAAATATCCACCATGTCTCGTTCTAAAGTTAATAAAATAACTGTATGAACTGATGGCTTTGGGCAGCAACATTGAATAATTTTTCAAATGCAGTGACGTACATGCGTTATTGTTGGAAATGTAGATTATATTTCAGGACTAGAACAACGTTCCCATTGATAAATCTATGACATATAATTGATCATCTCGGTCGAGAAACCGAAGTAGGCGGCAAAGAAAACTTGTACCAGGAATGGACTAATTCCCATTGCCATAAATAATTAACTTCCCTTCCTGTATATTCCTATTATGTTGTATCTTTTTTTCTTAGTTTTTCACGTTACTGTGTATACATATCGATATCAGTTGTGGGTTAATTGTGCAGCATGAATGGGATATTTTGCCCGCGAAGTTCAGTCGATACACGATCACTGGGAATGGATGAATCGTGTGTTTAAACTGAATAATATATTCAACTTTCAGTAGTTTATCAGTGAAGGTAACGTATAAGGTACGTTTGTAAAGGCAAGAAGATTAAAATGAGATAATGATTTAACTTCCAGCAACATGGCGGTACAATTGAAAGGGGCAGAGAATAAAGGACTGAACGCGTTTAATCTGAATGCAGTCAACTTAATATTTAGCGTAATAACTTTGCAGTGCAGTAAGAAATTGGCAGGTATAATGTTGTGGCGATCACTGAGTAGTATCTAAATGAAAGTAGTCGTTAGTAAGAGGTGACATTTCATCGGAATATTTGATAAGGGAGTTTAAGTTAATGGTAAGCAATGAAGACAGTGGTCATAAGATGATGGAAGTCACCTGCATTTTGAGACGGAGAAACACCGAGGCCTTGGAAAGGCGGCGGCCAAGATTGATTGGACGACGACAGTAGAAGGAGTGACAGCATAACAGCAAAAGCTTGAGTTTCTTGGAGCAAATCAGAAGAAGCAGGAGATATACAGTACATCCAGAGAAGAAGAGATATTCTAAAGGGAAGTTCATGCAACCATGACGGATCAGGGAAGTTAAAAACAGCATAAACGCAAAGAGAGGAATTTTGTTCAGTCGTTGAGCCCGACTCTTCGTGACCTCGTTCACCACAGGTTCCCTAGGGCTTTCATGGCAAGATAGGGAAGTAGATTAAAGTAGATAGGAAAGACCATCCGCCTTGAATTCAAGTGCTGATGCTTCTAGACTGCCAGCCGGCCCGAAAGGAGATGCATCCAGCATATCATAACTTAAGAGGAAAGCTAGAGGAATGGGAAACTTTGAAAAATACTCAGCAACTAAAACCATCAGTAATAAAGAGAAAATATGAAATATTTTCATGCTAGAAAGTTACACAAAAGTGGATCCCAAAAACTTTCATTTCAGGCATAGAAAAAGTAAAAGAAAGGCGAGTGATGATGTGCACCACGCAGAAATAAATGTGGAGAGCTAGTAATGGGAAAACAATGAATGGTTCACGGACTTAATAAATACTTTGTGCTAGACTTCAAAGTGAAGCACACAAGCTGTATTCTGGAAAATCCTTAGTGTCGGTGAAGAAGTGAGTGCAATTGCCATTACTAAGGAGAAGCTGATTGGAAATTGAAAAGGGCTGAAAGTAGATTAGTCACTTGACGAGATGGAGTAGCCGTCAGTCTTCTGAAGGAGGTTGCTGAAGAGCAAATTGAAGCGTTGCTGGTGGTCTTACAAGAATCATTATATTTGAGAATGGTTCCAGAGGACTGAGAATTGTCAAATATCATGCCACGCTTTATAAACTGAGGAGATAAAAGCCAACAAATTATACACCATTTGGCCTGTTTGCAATGATTAGTAAATGTTAGAACCCATTCATAAGATGAGCCTTCAGTTTACTTGCAGACACACGACTAAAATAGGCTGAAGTCAGCATGGTTTTACTGGGGAAAATTGGCCAACAGAAACCGTAGGGGGCTCCGGGTCCATATAACTGCAAAGTGAAAGGAGGACTGGAGACGGGAAACCGAAGAACATAGCTTTACTCTTCATTATAACTGGCAGTTGCTTCTTGTCGTGGGTGACCACGGTTGTGATTCAGATCTACAGCCAAATGAAATACATTCAGATGTACTACTCTTATTATGACCCGAATTACCTAACAAAACAGACTGCTTGTATCTGACTAAATCTGTCTAAATGTTACCGTCCCTTATCGATATTGGTGGATTATATAGGACACGATGCTAGGGTGGACATTGGAAGCAAGTACATTACTGACTTTGAAGACACATTTGAATAGGCACATGGATGAAATAAAATACAGGGCTTGCTGTGTGAGCAACACAAATTAACTGCTGAAGGATGGTAGCAGGTCAGGCAGCATATATAGAGAGAAATTAATCTTTGACTTTTTGGTCACAGATCCTTCCTTAGGACATCTGGGGTGAGAGTTTAGGTTTTCTTGTCGGTAGAGTAAGTATACTGGGCTACCTACATTTTGTCTCGTGGTACTTTATTTTCTCATCATAATACCTCATCGTTGGCGCCCTCTGGCGTTGAGGCATAAATCAGTGGTTCATAACATCTGTCACTTGGGCTTCATATGATATAACTGACTGCATCCTAACGTGCTGTGCCCCGTTTTATCTTATTATCTTGTATAATGTTTCGGTGGTGAAGTGATCTTAACGGCCAACAGAATCCTTAGGGGGCTCCGGGTCCACATAACGGCAAAGCAAAAGGAGGACCTCGAGACGGGAAACCGAAAAAAAAACATAGTTTTACTCTTCATTATAACCGGCAGTTGCTTCTTGTTGAGGGTGACCACGGTTGTGTTACAGATCTACAGCGAAATGTAATACATTCAGATGTACTACTCTTATTATGACCCCAATTACCTAACAAAACAGACTGCTTGTATCTTACTAAATCTGTCTAAATTTTACCGTCCCTTATCGATATGCAATTTTCCCGAAACCTTGCTAATTTTGTCCTACCTTCGTAATGGATCAATTTTGGTGTGTTGGTCTTTGAAAACCCTCCACATGTAGGATGGGAGCTCAACATCCAGGGATAGTCAATATTCAGGATGGATCGACCAGAAGGGCAGGAGGTGGGGTAGCATTGCTGGTTAGAGAGGAGATTAACGCAATAGAAAGGAAGGTCATTAGCCTGGAGGATGTGGAATCGATATGGGTAGAGCTGCATAAAACTAAGGGGCAGAACACGCTGGTGGGAGTTGTGTACAGGCCACAGAACAGTAGTAGTGAGGTTGGGGTTGGCATAAAACAAGAAATTAGAAATTCGTGCAATAAAGGGACAGTAGTTATAATGGGTGACTTCAATCTAGATATAGATTGCATGAACAAGATTGGTAAGGGTGCCGAGGAAAGGATTTCTTGGAATGTATGCGGTATGGTTTTCTGAACCAACAAGTCGTGGAACCAACTAGAGAGCAGGCCATTCTAGAATGGGTATTGAGCAATGAGGAAGAGATAGTTAGCAATCTTGTCGTGCGAGGCCCCTTCGGTTAGAGTGACCATAATATGGTGGAATTCTTCATTAAGATGGAGAATGACATATTTAATTCAGAAACAAAGTTTCTGAACTTAAATTAGGGTAACTTTGAAGGTATGAGACGTGAATTAGCTAAGATAAACTGGCAAATGCAACTTAAAGAGTTGACTGTGGATATGCAATGGTAAGCATTTAAAGATCGCATGGATGAACTACAACAATTATTGATCCCAGTGTGGCAAAAGAATAAACCAAGGAATGTAGTGCACCCGTGGCTGAAAAGGGAAATTAGGGATAGAATCAAGTTCAAAGAAGAAACATATGAATTAGTAAACAAAAGCGGCACGCCTGAGGTCTGGGAGAAATTCGGAGACCAGAAGAGGAGGACAAAGGGCTTAATTAGGAAAGGGAAAAAAGATTACGAGGGAAAGCTGGCAGGGAGCATAAAAACAGACTGTATAATCGTTTATTGATAGGTGAAAAGAAAAAAATGGTCAAGACAAATGTAGGTCCTGAAACAGGTGAATTGATCATAAGGAACAAAGACATGGCAGACCAATTGAATAACTACTTTGCTTCTGTCTTCACTAAGGAGGACATAAATAATCTTCCGGAAGTAGTATGGGACCGAGGGTGTAGTGAGATGGAGGAAATGAGGGAAATACATATTAGTAGGGAAGTGGTGTTAGGTAAATTGAAGGGATTAAAGACAGATAAATCCCCGGGGCCAAGTGGTCTGCATCCCAGAGTGCTTAAGGAAGTCGCCCAAGAAATACTGGATGCACTTGTGATAATTTTTCAAAACTGCTTAGATTCTGGATTACTTCCTGAGGATTGGAGGTTGGCTAATGTAACCCCACTTTTTAAAAAAGGAGGAAGAGCGAAACCGGGGAATTATTGACCGGTTAGTCTGACATCGGTGGTGGGGAAAATACTAGAGTCGGTTATCAAAGATGTGATAACAAAACATTTGGAAAGAGGTGAAATCATCGTGCAAAGTCAGCATGGATTTGTGAAAGGAAAATCATGTCTGACGAATCTTATAGAATTTCTTGAAGATGTAACTAGTAGAGTGGATAAGGGAGAGCCAGTGGATGTGGTATATTTAGATTTTCAAAAGGCTTTTGACAAGGTCCCACACAGGAGATTAACGTGCAAACCTAAAGCACATGGTATTGGGGGGTATGGTATAGATGTGGATAGAGAATTGGTTGGCAGACAGGAGGCAAAAAGTGGGTGTAAACGGGACCTTTTCAGAATAGCAGGCAGTGACTAGTCGGGTACCGCAAGGCTCAGTGCTGGGACCGAAGCTGTTTACAATATATATTAATGATTTAGACGAGGTAATTAAATGCAGCATCTCCAAGTTTGAGGATGACACGAAGCTGGCCGCGGTGTTAGCTGTGAGTAGGGTGCTAAGAGGATGCAGAGTGGCTTGGATAGGTTAGGTGAGTGGGCAACTTCATGGCAAATGCAATTGAATGTGTACAAGTGTGAGGTTATTCACTTTGGTTGCAAGAACAGGAAAACAGATTATTATCTATGCGGTAGCTGACTAGGAAAAGGGGAGTTGCAACGAGACCTGGGTGTCATTGTACACCAGTCATTGAAGGTGGTGATGCTGGTACAGCAGGCGGTAAAAAAGGCAAATGGTATGTTGGCATTCATAGCAAAAGGATTTGAGTACAGGAGCATGGAGGTTCTACTGCAGTTGTACAAGGCCTTGGTTGTACAAGAAAGACATTCTTGCCATAGAGGGAGTACATAGAAGGTTAATCAGATTGATTCCTGGGATAGCAGGACTTTCATATGAAGAAAGATTGGATCGACTAGGCTTTTAATCACTGGAATTTAGAAGATTGAGGGTGGATCTTATTGAAACGTATAAAATTCGAAAGGGATTGGACAGGCTAGGTGCAGGAGGATTTTCTCCGATGTTGGGTAAGTCCAGAACGAGGGGTCACAGTTAAAGTATAAAGGGGAAGTCTTTTTGGACCGAGATGAGGAAAAACTTCTTCACACAGAAAGTGGTGAATCTGTGAAATTCTCTGCCACAGGAAACATTTGAGCCAGTTTCATTGGTTATATTTAAGAGGAAGTTAGATCTGGCCCTTGTGGCTAAAGGAATCAGGGGATATGGAGAGAAAGCAGGTATAGGGTTCTGAGTTGGATGATCAGCGATGATCATACTGAATGGCGCAGCAGTCTCGAAGGGTCGAATGTCTTACTCCTGCACATATTTTCTATTTTTCTATGATTGAACACAAAGTTGGCGGCAACGAGCACTTGTACCAGGAATCGGCTATTACCTGTTGCCATGAGCAAAGCAACTTCCCTTCGTGTAGATTCCCGTTATGTTGTATCATTTTTTTTAGCTTTTTCCATATTCCTGTGTCTAACTTGCGATGTAATTTGTGGGTTAATTATGCTGCATGAGTGCGATATTTTGTCCGCGAAGTTCATTCGATATGCTGTCACTCGGAATGGATGAATCGTGAATTTAAACTGAATAACAAGTTCAATAGTTTATCTGAAAATAACGTAAAAGGGAAGAAAAGCGAAGGCGATGTTATAAAGGACTCCAGATTAAGTAAAGGCAAGAAGATTAAAAATAAATAACAATTTAACTTCCAGCAACATGGCGGGACAGTTGAAAAGGACAGAAAATAAATGACGGAAAGTGTTTATTCAGAATGCAGGCAGCGTACGAAATTGTGGAATAATTTTGCAGTGCAGTAAGGAATTGGCAGTTGTAACGCTGTGGCCAACACTGAGTAGAATCTGAAAGAAGATCATAGCCTGAAGGTAAACATCTAAGGATAGTGTGCTGACGATAGACACGTAGGGAAAGAGTGTGGGGTATTGCTGTTGGTTAAACAATGAAATTAGTCGTTAGAAAGATGTGACATTGCATCAGAATATTTGATTAGGGAGCTTTTGGGAGCAAATTAGAAAAAGCAGGATATATACTGTATATCCCGGAAAGAAGATAATTTATAAAGGAAACTTGATGCAATCGTGACTGATCAGGGAAGCCAAAAACAGCATAAGCGCAAAAGATATGAATTTTGTTCTGTCGTTAAGTTCAGTCCTTCTCTTCGTGACCTCATGGATCACAGGATCCCTAGGGTTTTCAAGGCAAGATAGGGAAGTAGATTAACGTAGATAGGAAATACCATCTGTTTTGAAGTCCATTTCTGATGCATCTGCACTACCAGGTGGCCAGAAAGGAGAGACATCTAGCATATCAAAATTCAAGAGGGAAACTTTGAAAAACCATGAGTTAGCAATTGAAACCATCAGTATTAAAAGGAGAAAAAATAAAATATTTTCATGCTAGAAAGTTACACAAAAGTGGGTCCCAATTTTTTTTTTATTTCAGGCATAGAAAACGTTAAACAAAATCGAGAGGAGATGTGCACCATGCAGAAATAAATATGGAGACGTAGTAATGAGAGAACAATGAAATGGCTCACGAACTTAATACATACTTTTTGGTGGACTTCAAAGTGAAACACGCAAGCTGTATGCCGGAAATCCTTTGTGTCAATGAAGAAGTGAGCGCAATTGCTATTACTAAGGAGAAGCTGATCGGAAACTGAAAAGGGATGAAGGTAGATTAGTCACCTTGACCAGATGGAGTACCTGTCAGCCTTCTGAAGGTGGTGGATGAAGAGCATATTTAGCCGGTGCTAGTTATCTTACAAGAATCATTACATTTGGGAATGATTCCAGAGGATTCAGAATTTGCAAATATAATTCCACTATTTACAAAGTGAGTGAGACAAACGACAACAAATTATAGGCCAGTTAATGGTTAGTGAGATGTTAGAACCCATTCTTGAGCTGAACTTTCAGTTTACTTGCAGCCACATTTCTAAAATAGACTGGTTAGCATGGTTTTACTGGGGAAATTTTGCCCGACAAATACTTTGAACTTCCGAGAGGAAAGAACGGATAAGATAGACAAAAGGAGTCTGCGGATGTTAATTACTTGTATTTTCAGATGACCATTGACGGATCTTACAAATGAGGCTCTTAAGCATGATAGCAATCGATGGTATTAAAGGAATAATATGAGAAAGTGCAGTTGATTGCCTGTCAGTCAACACAATTACACGTCAAGGATCATAGCCCGCTGCCTTACTCTCTCTGACATCATTACTGGATTGCCAGGCACGACTCAGCACCATGTACATTCTCGACGGTAACAATATTGCTATCGCGGCAGGTCGACAGGTCTTACAAATGAGGCTTTCAAAAAAGATAGCAGCCCATGGCACTAAATGTAATAAGATGAGCATGTGAGGGTGGTCCAGAGACGCAGGATGTATGAACATTTGAGAGGTTTAGTATGACTAGAATTAGTTAGCATAGCTTTGTGAAGGCCTGGTCGTGCCTTTCGAGCCTGATTGGACTTTTTGAGGATGTGACTAAACTCATTGATGAAGGAAGAGCAGTAGATGTAGTGTACATGGATTTCAAGAAGGCATTTGATAAGGTACCCCATGCCAGGTTTATTGAGAAAATCAGAAGGCATTGGATCCAAGGGGAAGTTGCTTTGTGGAACCAGCACTGGCTTGCCCACAGAAGGCAAAGAGTGGTTGTAGACGTGTCATATTTTGAATGGAGTTCGGTCACTAGTGGAGTGCCTCCTGGATCTGTGAAGGGGCTCTTACTCTTCGTGATTTTTATCTTTTTATAACAACGATATAGAAGCTGGTTGACAGCTGTTCTTCAAACTAGCATATGCAGTTCCATGCTTTTGTATCTTTGATACCTTCTTTTTTTCTCTTAACCAGCCCTCTAGAAATATCTTTGGAAAACCAAGTTTCCTTACAGAAGTTATCTCTGCCACTTTTTCGAAGTGGCACATACAAGCGTTGTACTCTCAAAATCTCATTTTTGAAGTTCTCCCCTTACCAAGCACACCTTTGCCGAAAACTGCCTGACACAATCCACACTTGCTGGAAAATCTGTGATACCATCAAAAGTGGCCTCTTTACAATTTTAATCTCAACCCGAGGAGCAGACCTATCTTCTTGCATATTTGTTTTGAAATCAATGGCATTGTGCTCACCAGACGCAAAGTTTTTCCTTACACAATCTTCCGCCACCTGCTCTATGTTATTCTCTAACAGCAGAAGAAGTACCGAACACTCTCGATGAGAATTCTCCATATTCGTTAAGAAAACTTTCGGGAACATATCTGAGAAACTCTACCCCATTTAGTTTTGTTAGATTGTGGGAGTCTCAGCAAGTATGTGTCAATTAAAATAACGTTCTACTGCAACGCTCGGCTTCTTGCATCAGTCTGCGGCCTCTCTGCAAATTAATCCCTCTAATATCTTGGACTGTTGGGTGGTCTGTTATATAGTCACATTTACGGGATAATCGCCTTTTATTTCTCAGTTACACCCCTAACACGTCGATAGACGAGCTCGCTGTCCTGACCACGACCTACCGTGATATTTTCTCTGACTTATAAGTCCACCCCTCGCTTTTTCTGCATTAGTCCCATTCTCTCAGATGTAATTTAGCAAATCGGAAGTATAGAGCTGCTAGTCCTTGCCGTCCTGCAACCAAGTCTCAATAACGGCTTATTTCCTAGTTACATGTGTTAATAAATGCCCTGAAGTGATTAGCTTTCTGACAGTACTTCTTACATTGGAATATAGACCTGTGAGGGCACCAGTCGCATCATATTCAACCAACCGATTCCTGTCTTTGTCTGAGGATTTACCTGCATCTGTCGCCAGAACCCACCCACTAACTGCTTTGGCACTATGGTTCCCAACTCCATTCACTGTGCAGCCTTTCCGTCTAGCCTGTTCGATTGACAAGATCTTCGAGGGAATTTCGGAATGCGGCCGCTGCTGTACTCAGACCATGGACTTATCACAATGAACTAAACGATACAATAAATTACTACAGAAACGAGCTCCAACGTTTATCTCCATATTCAGTCAGGTTAACTGTATTGGGCCCTTTTGTTATTGTTCTTTCTTTTCCTATTAATTATTTCATCATGTTGAAAAATGGTAAATATATTTTCTTATATAATTTTATAGTAGTGCACTATCTGTCATTTATTGGCGTACGATAATAGTATGTGGGCTGTAGTTACACTGCATTTGCTACAATCATCTTTCCTTAATTGGAGCATCCAACTTTCCGGTTTGGTTAAAGCACGGATCATACCGACCAGAGACGTACTTTGTTTATGTAAGGGGGTCTTCTCAGTTGCGTCACGTGACTGTTAGCGGAATTGCTAAAGAGCCAAGATCGTTTACAAGCCCGATGAGAGGCAAGCACTCGGAAATACCAAAGGAATGGAGGGAACATCGAATCAAACTCAAGAAATCGACGAATGTGAAATAGTCCTCAGATACATGGAATTTTCTTCGGAAAGCTGAAATCCTTTCACGAACCTGCAATATTCCTCGTAAACCTGAAATACACCTCAGAAACTTGGAAGAGTCCTCGGAAATCTGGGTGTCTATAGAAGACACAGGAAACATTAACGACTTTGAACGTAGACTGGAGCAGCTCGGAACGAGGACACGAGAAACGAGGGCGAAAGGTTATGGAAACCCAAAAGGTAGCTTTAGGAAAGTCATGAAGTAGCCTTGGTACAAACACTGCGAATAGAGGTGACCCTCACCTTCAGCCGACGGATGTCGAACCTGCTGTTGCACCTGAGATTGAACAAAGAACATAGAACAGTACAGTTCAGTACAGGTCCTATGACCCTTAAACCCAGTGTCCCAAATAACCCCTCAACTAAAATTCCTCCATATACCTGTCTTGTAGTCTCTTAGATTTCACCAGTGTATATGCCTTCACCACATACTCGGGCAGTACATCCATGCACCAACCACACTCTGAGAATAAAAAACTTCCTCTAATGCACCCGTTGAACTTCCCACTGCTTAGCTTAAAGTCATAACCTCTTGTACTGAGCAGTGGCGCCCTGGGGAAAAGGCGCTGGCTGTCCATTCTATCTATTCCTCTTAATATCTTGTACACCTTTATCATGTCTCCTGTCATCATTCTACTCTCCAAAGAGTAAAGCCCTACCTCCCTTAATCTCTGATCATAATGCTTACTCTTTTAACCAGGCAGCATCCTGGTAAATCCCCTCTGTACCCTTTCCAATACTTCCATATCCTTTCTATAGTGAGGCGACCAGAACTTGACACAGTGCTCCAAGTGTGGCCTAACCGGAGTTTTATAGAGTTGCATCATTACTCCGCGATTCTTAAACACTATCCCTTGACTTATTAAAGCTAATACTCCATAAGCTTTAATAGATACCCTATCTACCTGTGGAGCAACTTTCAGGGATCTATTGACATGTTCCCCCCGATCACTCTGCTCTTCCACACTCGCAAGTATCTTGCCATTTACTTTACACTCTGCCTTGGAGTTTGTCCTTCCAAAGTGAACCACCTCACACTTCTATGATTTGAACTCCATTTGCCACTTCTCAGCACTCTTCTGCATCCTATCAATCTCTCTCTGCATTCTTCATCAATCCTCAACACTATCCACAACAACACCTACTTTAGTGTCGTCTGCAAACTTGCCAACCCACCCTTCTACCCGCACATCCAGGTCGTTCACGAAAATCACGAAAAATAGAGGTCGCAGAACCGATCCTTGTGGGAAACCACTGGTCAAAACCCTCCAAACCGAATGCACGCACTTAACTGCGACCCCGTGCTTTCTGTAGGCAAGCCAATTCTGAATCCACCTGGCCAAACATCCCTGGATCCCATGCCTTCAGACTTTCTGAATAACGTGTTGCACCTTGTCAAGTGCCTTACTAAAATCTATGTAGATCACATTCACTGCACTACCCTCATCTATATGTCTGGTCACCTCCTCAAAGAAATCTATCAGGCTTGCGATGCCCTATCTGCCCTTTACAAAGCCATGCCATGCTGACTGTCTATGATCAGACCACGATTCTCTAGATGCCCATAGATTCAATCTCTAAGAATCTATTCCAACATCTCTTCGACCACAGACGTAAGGTTCACTGGTTTATAATTACCCGGACTATCCCTACTACCGTCTTTGAACAAGGGGAAAAAATTCGCCTCCACCCAATCCTCCGTTTCAATTCTCGTGGACAATGATGACATAAAGATCCTAACCGGAGGTTCAGCATTCTCATCCAACGCCTCGTGGAGCAGCCTGGGGGAATATTCTGTCGGGCCCCGGGGACTTCTTCCATCTGACTAGATTCTCAAGCGCACGTGTCATCCATGGTTCCTTCACCCTACCATTCTTAATCTTCTTCACCGGGCCACAATTATCCCTAACATCCTTCAAGAGATACTTAATCATCGGCCACAGGTCTATAGTACATTTCCCTGCAAAGACATCATTCCAATTCACACCCGCCTTATCTAGCCTTATATCCTCATAATTTGCCCTTACCCAATTAAAAATTTTCCAGTCCTCTCTGATTCTATCATTTTCTATGACAATGTTAAAGGCCAGGGATCGGTGATCACTGTCCCTCAGATGCTCACGCACTGAGAGATTGGTCCATATATGCCAGGGTCCTGCTGTAAAGGAGTGTGTTGACGGCCGACTGAACACACGTGCGGAGAAAGTACAAAGACAAACTCACAAGTACATTCAGAATCAAATGTTTATGCGTAGGAGTTCCAATAGGACATCGGTGTCTCGACCGAGAGACACAGATAGATGAACCATTCTCACACTACAAAGACCCCGTAATAACCTCTAATTGGGATGCCGTTTTAAATAATCACAGAGTGCAGAAAACCTGTGCCATTCGATACAGTCCTAAACAAAAGCAGAATGGCTTAACTCTGAGTCAATAATGAATATATAAAGGTGCACCGACCTCCAGGACTCATGACATATGTTAGGAAATGTTAGAGTTGTATTGATCAAACATCGGTATGTGGCACTCACTCACTAGTACTTAAGTTGGCCTGTAGGAGATGAGCGGAACAGTCCATTTCCGTGCTTTATAACATGACAATTACATAACTCCTATCCACAGACATTTTGTCCTTTCGGTAAAGTAAACGGCAAAACCAAAAGCGCCATCCATCCTGTACATACTCTCGTTTCCCCCTTCAATCCGATTTAAGATACAAATGCATGGAACCACATATGCTAGTTTCAAGAACAGCTGAAAACCAGCTTCTATCTCGCTGTTATAAGGCTATTAAACAGTCCCCTCCTCTTTAATACAAAAGGCACCCTCGATACCGTCAGACTGTGACAATACTAATTCTGCTCCTTCAAAATACCGAATGAAACATGAAGTCTGCTTGCACGAAGGCATTCAATGATGAATTGACTGTTTAAATATACTCGTAACAGGTGTTTTAGGATATTGGTCCAGTTATCTGACAGCAACATTCAATTGTTTATACGGTCGCTGAGTCCTCGAGAATGAAAACCTTGCAATTTACCATTGATTGGAATTGAATTGAAGAAAGAATACGCTGATTGCCTCATGACTGGAGGGTTATAGATCAGTGTGCATTCTCTTCTTGTGCTCCGGATTGGTGGGGACTGGTGCTTAATTTCAAATTCAACTGCACACCACTGAGGAGGTCATTGTCTGAACGATTAATAATTGATGCAACTTAGACAGAGGAGCATGTGAAAAGCTAAAAAAAAAGAAACAACATAGCAGGAAGCCATACGAAGGAAAGATGCTTTGCTCTTGGCAACAGGAATTAGCCGATTCCTGGTACAAGTGCTCGTTGGTGCCTACTTTGTGCTCAAGGTCGAGATGATCAATTATACGTTATAGCGTTATCAGTGGGAAAGTTGTCCGGACCTGAAATATAATCGAAATATAATCTACATTTCAGCCAATCACGCGTGTACGTCACAGTGTTTGGAATATTACTCAATGTTGCTCTCCGAAACCACTCAGTGTACATACCATTAGTTTATTATGAATATTTGATCCAGTTCCTCAACTCCACCCTGAACTTCCGCTGGGTCACAAAATAAATAAACTTGTTAGTGCAGGTATTGAGAACTTGCAACATATAAGCAGTCTGTTCTGTTATGTAATTTGGATCATTATAAGAGTAATAAATGTAAATGTTTGCAATTCACCTGTAGATTTGAAAGACAACCGAGGTAACCCACAACAGCAGGAATCTGCCGGCAATACTAAAGAGAAAATCCATGGATTCGGTTCTCCATCTCCGGGTCCTTTACGTGATTTGCAGTAGCATAGCCCCGAAGCCCCCTGCGGACTCTATTGGTTGCTAAAATACGTCTGACCGTCAAAATATTAAACACCAAAATAAGACTAAACGGGACACAGGGCGTTAGGATGCGGTCAGTTACAGCGAATGAGGCCCACGAGACTGATGCAATGCCAGGGAACGCAAGCGATGAAGTATTTTGGTTTGTGAATGTAGTACCAGGGGACAGAAAGTAAACAGCCCAGTATGCTTACTGTCCCGATAACTACAGCAGCTGTTCTCTCGGAGCAATATTTAGTTTTCAGCTTATCAGAACAAATAGCCACAAATCGATCAAAGGTGAAAGCAAGCGTGAGCCAAACAGACACGATAGTGGATGCAGAAAGCAGGACAAATGTGAGACTGCACACCGGAGTAATTGAGAGGAATGAATTGCCGAAATAAATGCAAACGATTCTCCTAAATATAACGTCGGTGAAAGCAGCGAAGACATCGGCTGCTGCCATTCCCACCAGGTAACGAGTGACACATTTGGAGAGACCGCACTTGCCCCGGGACAGGATTAGATCCGCCAGAAGGTTAGCTGTAAAAATGGAGAATTGGAGCAGAGCAACTGTTGGCATTACATAAATAGTGTTATGTTTGCGTGAAAATGTTGCACTTTGCCTTTTCAGATCCGCCCCACGTTCTCTACAAAAGCACACATCAAATTAGTACCAATACTTTGTTCTTCTCAGTTATTCAATTCAATTTCCCGTTAGCAATGAGCACCATGTCGCTAATTTTAGTTTTTTTTTTTCCTGTTGACTTGCCTATAAATTCATGATTTAAATTATAAACCGTCGTTTTTCACGTGAAAACCACTTTGCACCTGTTTCGAGTTCTGTGAACCCACTGTGCTCGGCCTTAGGGAGTACGTGATGTTCTTTGTCTTGCTTTCGCATATGAAACCGTGCATCAAGTCCTAGCTATTTAATAGACTGTGGATCCAAGTTGTTTCGATGTTTAGGCCAAACATTCTCAAGCTATATGTGAGTTGTCCTCCCAGTTTTTCTTCATGAAGTATCCTCACACAAAATTTTCCATCAATAATCCCAAATCAGACCGAAGGATTTAGATCAATGGCCTGATCACAGTTTCAGGGAATTCCGTCTTCTCTACCTGTTGTTATTCTTACTTGTAGTATGTTGGCCGTATGTTGTTCTGCTGAATGTAGTAGATTTTCAGTGCTTTGCGCGAAAATATGACGACATACGAGCGGGCAAGCCATATCGTTCGGTTGTGTTCGCTGTTAACACAAAAATGCGATTTCACTGTATGCTTCGGTGTAGATGTAATAACTAAATGTAGAATAACCTAATACAGGATAATATATGATCATCTGATTTAATTGTTTTCATCTGAAGAATATAAAATCATAATGTGAAGGTATTGTGATCTTCCGATAGAAAACTTTTACTTCCTTTCCGTCCAGACAACAGCCTTTCAGAATGTTTTGCATATCAGTTATATCTCCGATATGTTTTATATATTTTGTTCAAATCAAAACTTGCCAGCTGATCTTTTCTTTAAGTAAAAACTCTATCCCTGACAACGTCCTTATCCAATTCATCAAAACAATACAAGGTACTACAATAGCTTTCCAGTTCTGAAAACTGCTGGCAATGCACGGAACTGCTGCGGGCAACTAATTACTGAGGTATTTTCCTATCTGGACGAACTTTCTACAACAAACTATGTCACCAACAGCAAAAGCGAGGTCGCGATGTGAAGTGGTGTCTGCAATTGGTATCACTTTTGGAATGAGTGCTCGGCTGCACAGTTTCTGGCGGTAAATATCCGTTACGGTTGTTCGCATGCAGATATGGAACCATTCGCATTTTGTGTAATTAATTTCAACTGAGCCTGGTTGTTCCTCCCATTTGTTTCATCCGTTTATATTTTCGTTTGCACGAGGTGGTGTACACATTACCGAATTATCACAAAGTTATTACCCACTGATGGTATGTTGAACTACGAATTGTTCATTTCTGAACAAAGAACACTGGAACAAGACTTGAGCATTGTGGACTCCACTACTTGCATCTTGCAGTCAGGAATAAACTGCACCTCTTAGTATTTTACTGAAGGAAGATGATTTCTTTTTGACCAAATATTCGAACAGCTTACTAGAATCCAAGTAATATTTGACAGCCCTTTATGATCTACTTCCTGTAGTCAACCTTGAATACTCGGTATTGTACATGCAGTGTAGGCAATAATCTGGGAAGAGAGAGAGAGCGCATAGTCCAGAAGTGCAGTTGTACGGTCTCGTATGAATCGATACTTGAGACATTCTGTCCATGGAGTACCTAAATGGACCTGCTGGATTGAGCAAGTGAGGAGATAGAGAAAAATGGCAATGTTGTGCAAATCACCAGGCCGCGGTTAACTTGATTGTACATGTTGAGAAGCTTCCTTACCTGGAACGCTAACAGCGATGAAGGGATAATATACCTCCTGGATCCGGAGAATTACAGATTTTCGCATTTCTGTCAATGGCAGTAACTTGGGTGTATTGGGAAATTACCGCTACTTTCAGATCTCTGGACTGATATATAGTACCGTCCGGATTTATACAGGACACCGGTCTCCAAAGGCACGGCTCTAATCGTAATTATCCCTATTAATTACCCTTAGTTAAACAAATACATTACATTGGTTCCCTTCACTCCATTACAAAGCATGTATTTGACTTAACGCAAACACATAAATATTTAGCCACAACTCATATTCTTTACTCTTTCGAGAGTAAGATGCAAGCTGCAATACACACAAAACGCGTCCAACACCAATAAGCAGCTTTATTTAATCATTTTCACCATGTTCAGTCGCTGCGATTCCTTGAAAAGTGTCGTGCAGACTGAATCCTGGAATCACGGAAATATCTGAAATCTACCCAGCTCACCGCAGTTGCATTTTGAATGGGGAGGTAATAACGTGTAGTGTCACCGACTTTGTTCCATGATTGCACAAAGTGGTATCAGACTGAGATAGCTGATTGACCTTCCCCCTCTCACCAAGTGCCGTCAGTACTTCCCGGAGTAATTTAAGTTTCGAATTTGCACCCGTTGCTTGTTTCCGGTATGTTTATAGTTCTACTCCTTCTGGCTGCATTACAAGAAATCGCCTTTGTCCTATATTCCGCTGCCGTTTTCAAGAATTCTTAACACGTCGAAAGGACGAAAATTCTGCCCCAGTCCAGAGTTTCATGTTCTATTGTTCATTACTCTCAATTGTATCCATTTCGATTCTCTTCCAGCGCCAACGGCCTCTTTCGTATCATTGTCATTATCTTGTCATGCTCGCTGCAGTAACTTAGCAACTGAGCACAAAAAGTTCAAGGCCGAAATGAGACAATGCTTCAACGGTTTACGGATTATTGGCTGTTCTGCCGATAATGAAGGCCGTGTATGAAATAATTATTCCTTGTTGAAGATTTATAATTTCTTAGCATGTCAGGCAACTCATGCAAATAAACAGAAGTCGTATCTGAAAGCTGATCATAGTTTGGACCTAAGAAATTCTCTGAAAACTGTAAATAGAGGCGATCATTGCTGTTGTTCATTCACAATGAATGAGTTTTCGGCCTTATTTCCAAGAGAGCGCTTTCAGTGGTAATACAAAGGACGTTGATGAATTCTGTTGAATTAATTTAAATATATGCACCAAAAACGAGAGTGGTGATGCATTTTATGAGTTCAAGCGACGATACTTCAGAGCAAGGATCAAGGTGAGAATTCACTGGTAAATAATCCTCTGTATAAATGAGAGAATTGTGGTTATTGTTAGTGTTAGGAGGCTGCTGGAGCTGCGGATTCCATAAAATAATACTATAAGACATAGAAAGAGATATAGACGATTTTCTCCTTCGAGACTGCTCCTCCATTCCATTAGTAGTGGAGGAGAGGAGAACCTGCAATGCGGTGGGAATGAAACAACAGGGAGCGTGGACAAGATGGGATAATGTGGTGGATAGGAAAGTGACCTGGGCTGACACGGCATTTAATTTCTCATCCAGGCAGTGTACGATGTGCTTCCAAGTCCATCAAACCTGCACACATAAGGCAAAGCAGAGTCATCAGCGTGCCACTGTGTTGCAAGCGAGGATCCCTGGAGCCCATTCTCAGTAGATGCACAAGGGCACTTGGTGAGGGACGGTACCGATGGAGGCATGAACAGGTCCTGAAGACCATCGCTGAAGCCATCAGCACAGGAGTGGATTGGTCGAAGCGGTCCCGATCCTCCAAGCAGACCATTGCCTTTGTAAGAGCTGGGCAGCAGCCAATAGCCACCAAAAGAACATCAGCAGGTGTCCTGACCTGTGGAAGAGACTGGCAGCTGTTGGTGGACCTCGAAAGCAGCTGAGGCTCCCGGACCATATTGCCGCCACCACTCTGCGACCAGACATTGTCCATATGTCTGAATCTACGAAGCAGGTGGTGATGCTGGATTTGACAGTCCCATGGGAAGATCGCTTGGAAGAGGCCTTTGAAAGGAAGCTATCTAATTATGCAGGACTGGTCAGCAACTGCTAGCAGTCCGGATGGAGAGCGAGGTGTCTCCCAGTGGAAGTTGGTTGCAGGAGATTCGCAGCCCGTTCATTAGCCAGAGCCTACAGCAACTAGGGCACCGAGGGAGAGAGGAAGAGGAGAGCCATCCGCAGTACCACCGATGCAGCGGAGAGGGCCTCAAGGTGGTTGTCGCTCAAGAGAGGGGAGCCATAGTGTCATGTGTATCTAGACATCTGGGCACAAGCTGGGGTCTGATCAGCCCCGGTTGGTTCACCTGGAGAAGGATGTATGATGTTGAAAGACCCGAAACACCCGAGGATACCAGGAACATCACTGATGATGTGTCCAGAAGCATCAGTAGTTGTATGCACACAGAGCCAGGGTCAAGGTTAGAACCCATTGGTGAATAATCATCTATATAAATGAGAGAGTTTGTGTTAGTATTAGGGTTAGGAAGCGGCCGGAGCTGCGGATTCCATAAAATGTTAAGACCTTAAGACATATAAGCAGTTATAGACGATTTCCTCCATCGAGTCTGCTTTTCCATTTCATCATGGTTGATTTTTTTAACTATCTCCAGCCATTCTCCTGCATTCTCTGATCAATCAAGAATATAACAACATATGCTTTCAAAATACTCAATAACTTCGCTACTACGCCGTTCCCGGCAATGAATTCAAGGAGTGGATCTGTTGCAAAGTGACAGAATCACCACGCTCTGGCTAAAGGATTTCCTACTCATCTCTCTTCTATTCTGATGTTGTACTCACTGGTCTTCGACTCGCTCACTATTGGTATATCCTCTCTACAACCACTCTATCCATAACTTTCAATATTCGATAGGTTTTAATGAGATCCTCACTCATACTTCGAAACTCCAGCAGAACGGTACCGAGACATCAGCTTTATTAGTATGTTAACAATTGTTTTACCGGAATCATTCTGGTGGAACTACTCCGACAGTCTCCCATGCCAGTATATATTTTATCAGATAACGCGCGGCAAACTGTTTACAAAACACCAAGTGCGGTCTTGTCAACTCCTTTTTAGGCCCCAACTTCACATCCCTGCTTTTACATCTCCGTCCTCTCCAAATGAAATTTAACATCGCACTGGCTCAGTTTGTACTTAACCTTTAGGAAATCCTGCACGAAAACTACAAAGTCCCTTTGCATCTTTGATGCAGTATTTTAATTTTCTCTCCGTCACGAGCTTGTTTACGCTTCTATTCCAAGTACGAGATCTACAAGTGCTCCAAATCAAAGCACACACACAAAAGGCTGAAGGATCTCAGGGAGCAAGGCAGCATCAGGACTGCTGAGAGCTTATAGTCGAAACGTCGACTGTTTACTCTTTTGCAAAGGTGCTGTATTGGCCTGCTGAGGTCATCTTTTGTGTGTTACGCGTTTCTTTATGTCTACCATAGTGCATGACCATACAATTCCCACTTACATCAGCAATTACCTCTTCCTCTTATTCCTCTGGGCAAATGATTCAATAACGTGTAAAAAGGTATTAAAAAGGATCGTTTTTACAAACACAGTTTTAAACTACTTTGACCAAGACTAATGTGTTGGAACCTTGACTTCATAATCTGCTTCGTTAAGATCTTGCAACTTAAGGTTTATTTGCACTGCAATTACTCTCTAGTTGCTACACCTTCTGATGCATGTTCTTATTGTTTTGCCCTGCATTACCTGCAACAACTGCATCAATTATTAATCGTGCAGACATTTACGTCCTCAGTGGTGTGCAGTTAAAGTTGATATCAAGCACCAGTCACCGCTAATCCGGAGCACAAGAAAAGCCTGCGCACTGAGAAAGGATCTATAACCCTCCAGTCATGAGGCAATAACCGTATTCTTTCTTCAATTCAATTCCAGTCATTGGTAAACTGCTAGGTTTTCATTCTGGAGTACTCAGCGACCCTATAAACAATTGAATGTTGCTGTCAGATAACTGGACCCGCTGTTGCTGTAGGTAGCCATATCCTACAATACCTGTTACGAGTACATTAATTTTAAAAAGTCAACACTTCATTGAATGCATTCGGGAATGCAGATTTTATATTTCATTCTGTGTGCATAAGGACCAGAATCAGTACTGGAACAGTCTGAGGGCAAAGAGGGTCCCTTTTGTCGTACTAGGTCACTTTTTAATAGCCTTATAACAGCGCGACAGAAGCTGGTTTGAGCTGTTCTTAAAATTGGCATATGAAGTTCCATGCTTTTGTATCTTAAATCGGATGGGAGGGGGAAACGAGAGTATGTACGGGATGGATGGTGTTTTTGGTTATGCCGTTTGCTTTACCGACAGAACAAAAGATCTGTGGATGGGAGTAACATAATTCCCATGCTATAAAACTTGGAAATGGACTGTTCCGCCCATCTCCTCCAGGCCAACAGGTACCAGTGAGTGAGTGCCACTTACCGACGTTTGAGCAAAACAACTCTAACTTTTCCGAACATGTGTCATGAGCCCTGGAGGTCGGTGCACCTTTATGTATTCATTATTGTCTCAGACTAAAGCCATTCTACTTAGACAAGACTGCTTCGAATGGCACGGGTTTTCTGCACACTAGGATTATTTAAAACGGCATCCCAATTACAGGTTATTGCAGGGTACTTGTACTCTGAGAATGGTTCATCTATCGGTCGAGGCACCGATGTGCTATTGGAACTACTGTGCATAAACATTTGCTTCTGAATGTACTTGGGAGTTTGTCGTTGTACTTTCTCCGCACTTGGGTTCAGTCGGCCATCAACGCACAACATTACAGCAGGACCCTGGCATAAATAGACCAATCTCTGTTGGTGAGCATCTGAGGGACAGTGACCACCGTTTCATGGCCTTTAACATTATCATGGAGAATGATAGAATCAGAGACGACAGGAATTTTTTTTCAATTGGGAAAAGGCTATAGGCTATGAGGCTATAAGGTTAGAACAGCGGGTGTGAATTGGGATGATGTTTTTGCAGGGAAATGTACTATTGACATGTGGTCGATGTTTAGGGATCTGTTGCTGGATGTTCGGGATAAATTTGTCCGGGTGATGAAGATTAAGAATGATAGGGTGAAGGAACTATGGGTGAAAAGTGAGGTGGAATATCTAGTCAGATGGAAAAAGGCAGCATACGTGAGGTTTAGGAAGCAAGGTTCCGCTACGTCTATTTGGAACGTAGGGTAGCAAGATAGGTGCTTAAGAAGGAACTGAGGAGAGCCAGTACGGGGCATGAGAAGGCCTCGGCGAGTAGGGTAAAGAGAAACCCCAAGGCATTTTTCAATCATGTGAAGAACAGAAGGTTTACAGGAGTGAAGAGAGGAACGATTAGAGATAAAGGTGGGAAGATGCGCCTGAAGTATATGGAAGTAAACTAGTTTCTCAATGAATACTTCTCTTCGGTATTCGCCAATGAGAGGGACCTTGATGATGGTGAGGACATTATGAGTGAAGTTTATGTTCTGGCGCATGTTGATATTAAGGGAGAAGAGGTGTTGGCGTTGTTAAAATACATTAGGACGGATAAGTCCCGGGGGCCTGATGGAATATTCCCCAGGCTGCTCCAAGATGCGAGGGAAGAGATTGCTGATGCTCTGGCTAGGATCTTTACGTCAGTGCTGTCCACAGGAATGGTACCGAAGGACTGGAGGGAGGCGAATGTTGTGCCCTTGTTCAAAAAAGGTAGTATGGGTAGTTTGAGTAATTATAGGACAGCAAGCCTTACGTCTGTGGTGGGAAAGCTGTTAGAAAATATTTTTAGAGATAGAATCTGTGGGCACCTAGAGGATTGTGGTCTGATCAGTGACAGTCAGCATGGCTTTCCGAAGAGCAGATAGTGTCTAACAAGCCCGATAGAGTTCTTGGAGGAGATGACCAGGCATATAGATGAGGATAGTGCAGTGGATGTGATCTGCATGGACTTTAGCAAGGCATTTGACAAGGTACTACAGGGTAGGCTTATTCAGAAAGGCATAAGGCATGAGATCCAGGGAATTTTAGCAAGTGTATTCAGAATTGTCTTGCCTGCAGAAGGCAGCGGGTCGTGGTGGAAGGAGTACATTCGGATTGGGGGGTTGTGACTAGTGGTGACCCACAAGGATCGGTTCTGAGACTTCTACTTTTCGTTATTTTTATTACAGAGCTAGATGTTGGCATAGAATGGTGGGTTGGCAAGTTTGCACATGACACAAAAGTTGGTGGTGTTCTGGTTACTGTTGAGGATTGTCGAAGAATGCAAAGAAATATTGACAGGATGCAGAAGTGGTCTGAGATGTGACAGATGGAGTACAACCCATAGAGGTGTGATATGGTACACGTTTGAAGGACAAACTCCAAGGCAGAGTACAAAGTAAATGGCAGGATACTTGGGAGTGTGGAGGAGCTGAGGGATCTGGGGGTGTATATCCCTAGATCCCTAAAAGTTGCCTGACAGGCAGATATGGTAGTTAAGAAAGCCTATGGAGTGTTAGCCTTCATACGTCGAGGGGCAGAGTTTAAGAATCGCGGGGTATTGATGCAGCTCTATAAAAATATGGATAAGCCACACTTGGAATACTCTGTCCATTTCTGGTCGCCTCACTATAGGAAGGATGTGTAAGCATAGGAAACGGTTCAGAGGAAATTTACCAGGATGCTGCCTGGTTTAAAGAGTGTACATTATGATCAGAGAATAAAGTAGGTAGGGGTTTACTCTTTGGAGATAAGGAGGATGAGAGGAGACATGATAGAGGTATACAATATATTAATAGGACTAGATGAAGTGGACAGCTAGCGCCTCTTTCCCAGGGCACCACTGCTCAATACAAGAGGACATGGCTTTAAGTTAAGGGGTGGGAAGTTCAATGGGGTATTAGAGGAAGGTTTTATACTCAGATACGGTTTGGTTCGTGGAATGTTTGCTTCAGTTGTGGTGCAGGCAGATACATTAGTGAAATCTGAGAGATTACTAGACAGGTATATGGAGGAATTTAAGATGTGGAGTTATATGGGAGGCAGGGTTTAAGGGTCGACACAACATTTTGGGCCGAAGGGCCTGAACTGTGCTGTACTCTTTATGTTCAGTTTCAGGTGCAACAGTAAATTTGGCGTCAGTCGGCTGAAGGTGAGGATGACTTCTATTCGCACTGTGTGCATCAAGACTACTTGATGCCTTTCCCAAAGCCACCTTTCGGGTTTCCAGAACCTACCTTCCCAGTTTGTCGAGTCCATGTTCCAAGCTGCTTTAGTCTACGTTCAAGGTCGCCAATGTTTCCTGTGTCTTCCATACCCATCCAAGTTTCCGAGGACTCCTCAAGGTTTCCGAGGTGTATTTCAGGTTTCCGAGGAATATTCCATGTTATGAAGGACTATTTCACATTCCTGAGTTTCTGGAGTTCGATTCGATGCTCCCGCTATTCCTTCAATATTTCCGAGTACAACACTCTCATCGGGCTCGTAAACCAGCTTGGCTCGTGAGCTAACTCCACTAACAGCCACATGACGCAACGGTGAGAAGACCGCCTAACATAAACAAAATACGTCTCGGATCGGTATGATCCCTGGTTTAACCAACCCGGAAAGTTGGGATGCTCCAATTAAGGAAAGGTGATTGTAGCAAATGCAGTGTAACTACGGCCCACACAATATTATCGGTCGCCAGGAAATGACAGTTCATGCACTGGTACAAAATGATATAAGAAAATATATTTAACATTTTTCAACTTCATGAAACTATAAATAGGGATAGATGGAAAACTACTGAAATGGCACAATACAGTTAACCGGACTAATTATGGAGTTAAACCTTCGAGCTCGTTTCTGTAGTAACTTATTGTATCGTTTTACTCAGGGCGCTAAATCCACGGACTGAGTACAGCACCTGCCACAGTCCGAATTTCAATCGAAGATCTTGTCGATCGTACTGGCTAGTGGGAAAGTATGCTAATGCTGCACAGTGAATGGGGTTGGGAACCATAGTGCCATAGCAGTTAGTGGGTGAGTTGTGGAGACAGGCAGTAAATCCTCAAAGACAGGAATGGTTTGGTTGAATACGATGCGACTCGTGTCCTCACAGGTCTATATTCCAATGTATGAAGTGTTGTCGGAAAGGCAGATGAGTTCAGGGCATTTATGAACACATAATCTAGGATATTATAGCCATTATTGAGACTTGGCTGCAGGACGGCAAGGACTAGCTGATCTATAATTTCGGGTTTTGCTATGCCACATGTGAGAGAATGGGACTTATTCAAAAATTAGGATTCGTGGTCTTATAAATCAGGGAAAATATCACAGCAGGTCGTGGTCAGGACAGACCAGAGAGCCCGTCTAGCGAGGTGTTAGAGGTGGAACTGAGAAATAAGAAAGAGATGATCGCGTTAATAGGGCTATATAACAGACCAGCCAAACGTCAAAGGGATTAGAGGGATAATTTTGCAGAGAGACCGCAGAATGCTCCAAGAAGCCGAACGTTGCTGTAGCTCGAGATTTTAATTGATACATACTTACTGGAACTCCCACAATGTAACAAGACTGAATTTGGTAGAGGTTCTAAAATATCTTCCTGAAAGTTTTCTTAACCAGTATGTAGAATTCTCCTCGAGAGAGTATTCGATACTTCTTTTACTATTAGAAACTAAGATGGAGCAGGGTGGCGGAAGTTTGTGTAAGGAAACAATTTGCATCCAGTGATCACAATGCCATTTATTTCAAAAAAAATATGCAAAAAGATAGGTCTGCTCCTCGGCTTGAGATTCCAGTTTGGAAAAAGGCTACTTTTGATGGTATCAAAAATTTCCAGCAAGTGTGTATTGGGTCTGCCTGTTTTTGGCAAAGGTGTGCTTGGTAAGTGGGAGGACTTCAAAAATGAAATTTTGAGAATACAATGCATGCATGTGCCAATTCGAAAAAGAGGCAAAGATAACTTATGCAAGGAAACGTGGTTTTCCGAAGATATTTCTAAAGGCACTAGTTAAGAGAGAAAAAGAAAAGCTATGGTTCATAGCAGGTACATGCATGTGGGAAGAAATCAGCTACTTATGAAATGCAAGAGAACACTTCCGAAAGAGTTGAGGTCTAATACAAGGCATGACGTTGCTCAAGTAGAAAACATGAAGGAGAATCGTAAGGGATGCCACAGATATGATAAGAGCAAAACAATTGCAAGGAATGCCATTAAACCTCTGGAGGTACAGAATGGTAATCGATGCGTGGAGACAAATCAGATGGGAGAGATCTATTTCTTTTTCACTTTTGTGTCTGTATTTGCAGAGGACACGGACACAGGGTCAATAGAAATGAGGCACAGCGTCGCGAATTTACCCTATACAGATTACAGAGAATTTGTTCGCTGTCCTGAGGTAAATTAAGATAGACGATTCACAGCGGCCTGACAATGTGCTTCTTTTGGGCTCTGCGGGCGTAGAAAGTAATCTCTAACCAATCATATAAAGTTTTTTCGAGTACGTTACGAGGAAAGTGAGTGAAGGCGAAGCTGTGTATGTTATCTACTTGGACTTTAGCGGGTCATTTGACAATGTCCCTAATGGGTGGTTGTCAAGAAAGTTCAGTCGCTCAGCATTCAAAATGAGGCAGCGAAGGGATTACACATTGCTTTTGAGAGAGAAACCAAGAAGTGGTAGTAGATGGTAACCTCTCTGATTGGAGGCCTGTGACTCGTAGTGTGCCACAGAGACTGGTGCTGTATCTGTTATTGTTTGTAATCTGTAACAAAGATCTGAATGAGAATATTGTTATTTCGATCAGATGACACCAAGATCGGCTGTACAGTGAACAGCGAGGAAGAATTGCAGAGGGATCAGCTTGTAAAATTGGCTGAAAAATTGTGTAAACCAGAGAGGTCTTACACAATAAAAAGTTGGGCACTGAGAACAGTGGTAGAGGAATGGGGATAGAGGTCCATAGTTCGCTGAAAGTAGAAGGGTTGTAAAGAAAACGTTTGGTATATTGGCCTTAATAAGTCAAGGTACTCAGTAAAGGTGAAGAAATGATATTGAGCACAGAACTTGGAATGTTACGTCATGAATGAGGTGCAATTTGGAGCATTGTTTGCAGGTTTGCTCACCTACTACAGGAAATATGTAAAACGCTGTCTTGAAAATAAGGCTGAAAACTCATGAATTGAGAATGACCAAACAGCAATGATCACCTCTATTTACAGTCTTCAGAGAATTTTTTAGGTGCAATCTATGATCACGTTTCAGATACGACTTCTGTTTATTTAGACGCAGTTGGCTGAGATGCTATGTAATTATTAATCCCTCAACAAGTAATAATTATTTCATATACGGCCTTCGTTATCGACATAGCAGCCAAAGATCCATAACCCGTTGAAGCATTGCCTCATTTCGCCTTTGAACTTCTTGCTCTCACTTGTTAACTTACTGTAGCGGACATCAGAAGATAATGAAGATGATACGAAAGAGGCCGTCAGCGACGTCAGAGAATCGAAATGGATACGGTTGAGATTAACGAACAATATAACATATAAAACTCTGGGCTGGGAGAGCATTTTCATTTTTTCGAGGGGTTGTGAATTCTTGAAAATGTCTGCAGAATACAGACCAAATAGGAATTTCAGGCAATGAAGCTAGAGGGAGCAGAATGCTAAATATACCAGAGAAACAAATGGGTGCAAATTCGAAAACTAAATGTCTCCGGGAAGAAATAGCGGCACGTGATGAGAGAGGAGGGCAAATAGGGCACTATCAGTCATCTCAGTCTGTTACGCTGGGTGCATGCGGTTGATTAGTTGCTCCTCGGATACCATCTGCCCGATACATTTCAATGAATGCTAGCGACTGAAAATGGTGAAAATGATTAAATAAAGTTACTTATTCTTTGTATGCAACGTGCATCTTAATCTCGAAGGAGTACTGAAAATGAGTTGTGTCTGAATACTGAGGCGTTTGTGTTAATTCAAATACATGCTTTGCATTGGAGTAAAGGGAACTGATGTAATGTATTTGTTTAACTAAGTGTAACTGATAGCAATAATTATGATTACAGCCTTGCCTTTGGAGACCCGTGCCCTGTATAAATCCGGACTGTACAATATATCAGTTCAGAGATCTGAGGGTAGCGGCAACATCCTAACAAACCCAAGTTACTGCCCCTAACGGAAATGGGAAAACCTGTAATTCTAAGGATCCGGGAGGTTTATTATCCTGTCATCGCTGCTGTTAGCGTTCCAGGTAAGGCACCATCTCAAAACATACAGTCAAGTTAACCGTGGCGTGCCTCTATGCTCAACATTGATATTTCTTTCTACTTGCTCACTTGCTTAGTCCAGCAGGTCCATTTAGGTACTCCAAGGAGTGAAAGTCCCAAGTGTCGAACCATACTACACCGTGCATAACTGCACTTCTGGTCTATACGCTCGCTTTCTTACCAAACTATTGCCTACACTGCATGTACTAAACCGAGTTTTAAAGGTTTACTACAGAAAGTAGATCATAAAGAGCTGTTAAATATTACTTGGATTTCAACAAGATGTCCGTCTGGACACACACGACGTGGCAAAATTACAAAATCCTATTTGGTCAAGGAGAAATCATTTTCCTTCAGTTAAATACTAAGAGGTGCAGTTTGTAGCAAAACCTAAAGCTTGATCCAGTGTGCTTTGTTCGGAAATGAACAATCGTAGTTGAACTTACCATCAGTGAGCAATAACTTTATGATAATGCGGTAATGTGTATGCTATCTGGGGCAGGTGAAAATATAAACGAAAGAAACAAATGGGAGGAACAACCCGGATCAGTTGAAATTAATTACACAAAATGCGAGTGGTTCCATATGTGCATGCGAACAACGGGAACGGATATTAAGCGCCTGAAATTGTGCAGACGAGCAGGCTGTCGAACTCATTCCAAATTTGAACTCAACCGAACTATATGGCTTGCCCGCAAGCTTGTCGTCATATACTCGCAGCAACATTGAAAAGCCACTACATTCATCAGAAAAATATATGGCCAACATACTACAAGTAAGAATAACTACAGGTGAGAAAGACGGATTTCACTGATACTGTGGTGATGCCTTTGATCTAAATGTTTCGGTCTGATTTTGGATTATTTTTGGAAATTCTGTGCGAGGATACTTGAAAAAGGAAAGCCTGGAGGAAAACTCACATATAGCTGGAGTATGTTTGGCCTAAACATCGAAACAACGTGGCTCTACCGTTTATTAAATTGCTAAGACTTGACGATGCACGGTTTCATATATGCAAGAAAGACAAGGAACCTCAAGCATACAATTGGTTCACAGAGTTCAATACTGGTGCAAGGCGCTTTTCAATGAGAAACGACTGTTAATAATTTAAATAATAAATTTATTGGCAATTCATCAGGAAAAAAAAAATGAACCTAGACACATGGTGCTCATTTTTGGCTGGAAATGAAATTTAATGTCTGAGAAGAACAATCTATTGTTAATATTTTGACTTGTACTTTTATAGAGAATGTGGGGCGGATCTGAAAAGGCAAAGTTCAATACACTCATGCAAAGATAACATTATTTGTACAATGTCTGTTCAACAGTTGCTCTGCTCCATTTCTCGTTTTTACAGTTAACCTTCTGGCGATACTAATCCTGTCCCGGGGCAAGTGCGGTCTCTCCAAATGTATCACTCGTTACCTGGTGGGAATGGCAGCAGCCGATCTCTTCGCTGTGTTCACCGACGTTATAATAAGGAGAATTGGCAGGATTTATTTCGGTAATACATTCATCTCAATTACTCCGGTGTGCAGTCTCACAATTGTCCTGCTTTCTGCATCCACTATCGTGTCTGTATGGCTGACGCTTGCTTTCACCTTTGATCGATTTGTGGCCATTTGTTGTGATAAGCTGAAAACAAAATATTGCTGCGAGAGAACGGCTGATATAGTTATCGGGACCGTAAGCGTACTGGGCTGTTTAATTTCTGTCCCATGGTACTTCATTTACGAACCAAAATACTTCAGCGCTGGCGTTCCCTGGCATTGCATCGTAAAGCAGGAGTTCTCTACATCAATGACGTGGGCAGCATTCGATGTAACTGATCGCATCCTAACGCCCTGTGTCCCTTTTGGTCTCATTTTGGTGTTCAATATTTTGACTATCAGACGCATTTTAGTAGCCAGTAGAGTCCGCAGGGGGCTTCGGGGCCACACTACTGCAAAGCACGAGAAGGACCCGGAGATGGAGAACCGAAGAAACTCCATGGTTTTACTCTTCAGTATTACCGGCAGTTTCCTGCTGTTGTGGGTTACCTCGATTGCCTTTCAAATCTACAGGCGAATTGCAAACATTTACATTTATTACTCTTATAATGATCCCAATTACATAACAGAACAGACTGCTTATATGTTGCAAGTTCTCAATACCTGCACGAACACGTTTATTTATGCTGTGACCCAGCGGAAGTTCAGGGAGGAGCTGAGGGACGGGGTCAACTATTCACTTCGTCTCGTTGCTAAGTTAATAAAATAATGGAATGAACACTGAGTGGTTTCAGACATCGACATTGCATAATATGTCAAATGCAGACACAGATAATTATTGGCGGAAATGTAGATTATATTTCAGGAGTAGAAAAACGTTCCCACTGATGAAGCTATAACATATAATTGATTATCTCGGCCGAGAACCCAAAGTAGGCGGCAACTAGCACTTGGACCAGGAATCGACTAATTTCCGTTGCCATGTGTAAAGCATCTTCCCTTCGTGTAGTTTCCGGCTATGTTGTATTATTTTTTAGTTTTTCACGTATTTCTGTGTCTAAGGTTCGATGTCATTTGTGTGTTAATTGTGCAGTATGAATGAGACATTTTGTCCGTGAAGTTCCTTCGATATGCTGTCACTGGGAATGGATGAATCGTGTCTTTAAACTGAATAATAGGTTCAACGTTCAATAAATAATCAGCAAAGATAACGTATAACGGAAGAAAAGCTAAGACGCGGTTATAACGGATTCCAACATAAGTAAAGGCAAGAGGATTAAAAAGAGACAAAGATTTAACTTCCAGCACCATGGCGGTACAATTGAAAAGGGCAGAGAATAAAGGGCGGAACGCGTTCAATCTGCATGCAGGCAGCACACGAAATAGTGTAATAAGTTTTCAGTGCAGTAAGAAGTTGGCAGGTATAACGTTGTGGCCAGCACTGAGTAGTATAAGAAAGAAGCTCATAGTTTGAAGCTAAACATCCAAGGATATTCTTTATGCTGACGATAGACACGTCGGGAAAGGATGTGGGATAGTGCTGCTGTTTAAACAATGAAATTAGTGGTTAGAAAGAGGAGACATTGCATCGAAATATTTCATTATGGAGCTTAAAGTAATGGAAAAGAAGTGAGTCAGTGATCATAATATGATGGTGGTCACATGCATTTTGAGACGGAGAAGCTAAAATAAGATTTATCAGTACCACCGTGGAATAGAATGAACCACCGAGGCCTTGGAAAGGAGGCGGCCAGGATTGATTTGAAGGGGACACTAGCAGGAGGGATGGCAGAACAGCAATAGTTTGAGTTTCTGGAGGCAAATCATAAGAAGCATGATATATACAGTACATCCCGAGAAGAAGAAATTTTCTAAATGGAAGTTGATGCAACCGTGACGGATCAGGGAAGTCAAAAACCGCATAAACGCAAAGGAGAGGAATTTTGTATAGTCGTTAACTTGAGTCCTATTCTTCGTAACCTCATGGACTACAGAGTCCCTAGGGTTTTCATGGCAGGATAGGGAATTAGATTAAAGCAGAAAGGGAAGACCATCTGTCTTGTTTGCCAGTACTGATGCTACTACACTACCAGCTGGCCCGAAAGGAGAGGCAATATAGCATATCAACCTTCAAGAATAAAGACAGAGGAGTGCGAAATTTTGAAAAAAACATCAGTTAGCAACTAAAACCATCAGTAATAAAAACATAAAATATAAAATATTTTCATGCTACAAAGTTATACTAAAGTGGATCCGAAAAAATTTTGTTTTAGGCATATAAAAAGTAAAAGAAAAGCGAGAGGTGATGTGCACCACGTAGTAAATAGCGAGAGGTGGTAAAGGGAAAACAAAGAAATGGCTCACGGACTTAATAAATACTTTGTGTTAGACTTCAATGTGAAACACACAAGCTGTACTCCTGAACATCCTACGTTTCGGTGAAGAAGTGAGTGCAATTGCTATTACTAAGGAGAAGCTAATTGGAAACTGAAAAGGGGTGAATGTAGATTAGTCACCTTGACCAGATGGAGTACCTGTCAGTCTTCTGAAGGCGGTAGCTGAAGAGCATATTGAGGCATTGCTAGTGATCTTACAGGAATCGTTACATTTGGGAATGGTTCCAGAGTTTTCAAATATCATTCCACTCTTTATAAAGTGAATGAGGCAAGAGCCAACAAATTATAGGCCGGTTGGCCTGACCAGTGGTTAGTGAGATTTTAGAACCCATCCTTATGATGAATTTTCAGTTTACTTGCAGACTTATGTCTAAAATAGGCTGAAGTCAGCATTGTTTTACTGGAGAAAGTTTGCCTGATAAATACCTGGGGTAGTGGGTACTTATTTTTTAAATGTTATATTGTTTAGGCAGGACGGAACGACCCATCCTTTGTCTCTAAAAAGAAGAAAACGGCGCCCACCGGGAAGGATGAAAGTTGAATAATGCCCGCCGCGAGGGACTCACTAATGTATTTCTACATGGCCTCATTCTCCGGTCGGGATAAGCTATAAAGACGACCGGTGGGTAACGAACCCCCAAGGAGAAGGTCGGTAGCGCAATCATACCGAGGTGTTGCGGAGGCAGGGAAAGAGCCCGTCGTTTGCTGAATTCCTGTCCCAGGTCATGGTATTTTGCGGGGATTCCGGAGAAGTCGAGGAGTTCCAAGACAGGCGAGGTCGCAATGGCCGCCCTAGGGGTTGGAGCCGACCGCGGACAGATGGCGTGGCAAAACGCACTTCAGCTGGCAATTCTCCCGGTAGAACTGTCGATGTATGGGTTGTGGTGGTGCAGCCAGGGATATCCTAGAACTACAGCGACTTGAGGAAAATGGATGATATTAAATCAGACATCCTGTCGATATTTTCCGCAGAAAATCAAGGTCTGTTGTGGTGTACAGTGGGTAACCAGATCCAGCAGATTAACGTCCTGCACCCGGGCCTGCAGAGGGGTACTTAACGGCTCCCGGAGTATTCCGGCCTGGGAGGCTATGTCCTCGTCTAGCAGATTTCCTTCGGCACTGGAATCCACCAAAGCGGATAGGGACAGGCACTGTTGTCACAGTAACCGGGATCTGAATCCCGGTCTCTGGGACTGAAGGGAGTGTCGTCCGGCTCATTAGGATTCCCCTTTCTACTGGTGAGCCCTCCCTTTTGGCCGCAGAGGACAGGTAACCCGGAAATGCCCCGGCGGGCCGCAATATTAATAATCCCCAGCTCTCTGCCTCTGAAGTAGTTCGGAAGGAGAGTGACGGTTCCGTCCCAGCCGCACTGGTTCCTCCCCTAGGGTAGTGGGGACGGTCGGTACAGGAGCTATATTTGGAGCGGCTGGGGAAAGGGAAGCTGGCTAAGGATGGTAAGGTGGGTCGTGGGCTGACCCGAGAAGCGGGGCGACTGGTCTTTTCTCTCAGACGCTTTTGAAATCTACTATCGAGCTTGGTGGACAGAGAGTACAGAGAGTTCAGGCTGTCACCGTAATCCCTTACTGCCAATTTATCTTTCTTCTTATCTGAGAGGACCTGTCCGAACATTTCCCGTCGTGCCTCGACATTCCACCCAGAGTCGGCCGCTAATGTTTGAAACTCGATGGAGTATTTTGCCACGCTTCGAGAACCCTGACAGAGAGCAGGAAGCGCATAGCGGCGTCCTTACCACGAATGGGCTTTTCAAAGACCTTCCTCATTTCGGAGATGCAGGAGGGGAAGGAAGAAAAGATCTCTGGTCTGTTGTCCCAGATCGCGGTGGCCCATGCCCAGGCATCCTCTCGTAACAGCCCCACGATGTACACAATCTTTGAACTGTCCAATGTGTACGTACGTGAATGTTGCTCAAAGACCAAAAAGAATTGGCATAAGAAGGTCCTGTACTTCCCTAGGTCCCTAGGGTAAGGTTCCGGTTCGGGTATGTCCGGCTCTGGAGGGGCCTGTATTGTTGATCGTAGGGGACGTAGCCATCCCAGGCTGTGAGATTTGGTCAGTCGGGGTTATTGGAAGGGACGGAGAAAGGGAAGCAGATACCCGATAAACCTGCTTACTGACCTTCCTCACATTCGGGGACAGCACACAATGGTTTTCTGTGACCTCTCTGAGCATTTGGTTGTGGACGCCCTGTAGGTAGCCCTGGCTGGCGAGGGCCTGTTGCATGGGGTCCATGTCTGCTGGGTTCGTTCTGTTTCAGGGACGAGGCTGAGGACGAACCCAATTGCAGGACACAGACGAGGAAGCGGGGTCGTGAGGCGTTAGCACAGTCGCGAACGGGGAACCGGTATCCAGGAGAGCCTTTAGACGGAGGCGAGGTTTACATACAGTATCCAGGAAATGATGCGGAGCTTAGAACTGATAGTCCAAAGGATTCAGGGAACGAGGTTTACACACATCAGAGTCGACCAACGAAATGGCAAAGCATGGCTGTGACGCCCGAGCTTTATCCTCTGTTCACTAATAAGAACCAGGTGTGCTGTAATTAGTGGAAATGGGAACGATTGGAAACCAGACACGGGATTAATGCCCAATTAAGGAGGTCATAGCAATATGGGGAATTGCCAGACGGGACCAGGACATCTGCAGCCGTGACACAATCTCCGATCAACAGTGCCACCCCCCACCTCTTTTGCCTCTCTGCCTGTCCTTTCTGACACATCTAAAAGCCTGCATTTGAAGTAACCAGTCCTGTCCCTGAGCCATCCGATCTCTGTGATGGCCACCGCATCTTTTCTCCGGGTACTAATCGACGCGCTGAACTCAACCACTTTGTTTACAATATTCCTTGTGTTAAAATAGATACATCTCAAACCTTCGGCCTGAGCGCGTCCTTTCTCTATCAAATTGCCTCTCCTCCCTCTCGCACTGTCTACAAGCTTTCATTATTGGTGAGCCAACCTCCTTCTCCCTAGTCTCTTCAGTTCGGTTCCCACCCCCCAACAATTCTAGATTAAACTTTCCTCAGCAGCCTTAGCAATCCTCTTCGCCAGGATATTGGTCCCCCTGGGATTCAAGTGCAACCCATCCTTTTTGTACAAGACACACGTCCCTAAAGGGGCCCCAATGATCCGTAAATCTGAATCTATTGCCCCCTGCTCCAATCCCTCGGACACGCATTTAACCTCCACCTCGTTCTATTCCTATACTCACTGTCGCGTGGCACAAACAGTAAACCCGAGATTACTACCTTTGCGGTGCCGCTTCTCAACGCCCTTCCTAACTCCCTGTAGTCTTTTCTTCCCCCACCCCCACACCAACAGAACACAAACAGGAGTACTTATTGCAAAGGGGTACTGCCACAGGGTTACTCTCTAGTACCTGAGACTTTCGTTTCCATCTCCTGACTGTGATCCACTTGTCAGTCTCCCGTGGCCCCGGTGTGACCACCTGCCTATAACTCCTTTCTGTCACCTCCTTGCTCTCCCTGACCAGGCAAAGTCCATTGAGCTGCATCTTCAGTTCTCTGACTCGGTCCTTTCGGAGCTGCAGCTCGATACACCGGGTGCAGATATGGCCAACCGGGAGGCTGGGAGACTCCAGGACCTCCCATATCTGACAGCGAGCACAGACAACTGGCCTCATACACATACTACTTCCTTTCCGCAATTAACACAGTTAAACCTACCCCACCTCGTCCCGTTACTGCCTAAGCCCGTTGAGCCAAAACGCTATCACTCTGCCACCTCTCACTCCGCTGCCTGCTCTGAACGCTGACCACTGGATATTGCGGTCTTTTTTAACATTTTTTGCTCTGCTGGCTGACGTCGCGCGGCTGCGCAGTTTTGCCTCCCTTTTACCCCAAGTCGTAAAACTGCCTTTACTCCTGAAATCCTTAGCCGCTTACACGCAGCGTTCTTGCTCCAAATCAAAAACCAAATTAATTGCCCAACTAAACTGATCCGTTTTGCCTGCCCAATGTTAGTTGTAGTCAAAGGCCTACCGATTCCTCTGCCCAGCTGATAGCATCGTAAAGGGCTCCGTTACCAGCTCTATCACTTTGTGCCCTTCTTGCCTCCTTTGAACTCTTCCCTTATACCTTAAATGTATGCCGTCTAGAATCAGCTAATTCAGCTTAAAGAGAATGTAGCAGTTTCTTGATACATCAATACTTCCTATCAACGTCTTCCCGCTTCTTCCGTTGATCCATAGAAAACAAACGAACTGCATCGAACCTCTCTTTATAGACATGCTATCTAATCCAAACAAGATCGTAGTAAAGCTTATCTGCACCCTCTCCAGAGCCTGTAACAGGACAAGAAGAAACGAATTGAAACTTGACATGCGGCCTGAAGAGAGCTTCACTGTATATAGCTGCAGAATAAGTTCCCAACTGCTAAATTCGATTTTGACAACTATCAAAGTCAAGTATATTATACGTCTATTCTTTTCCAAACTATCAACTTTTGGTGACACATTCGGGAATCAATAGTCCACGAGATCCCTCTGTACATATAATCTTAGGGTTTTAACATTAAGAGTACGATCTGCTTACATTTGATTTCCTAAAGAAAAACTACTCACACATAGCCGAATTGACGGTATGTCGTATTACTCTGCCTTGATATGTATCTGATTAATATCCCGCTGCTTTACTAGGGAAAGCTCTACGATATTTATAACATCTTTAAACACTTCATTGTCTGTGAACTGACTAATACACACTTCCACATTTTCATCGCAGAGGGATCTGCACAGATCTATAAACGGCATTGGAGAGGGATTCCGAGGAGGAATACATTCCAACAGTTATCACGTCACTTCTCAATTCAAAACGGCGCGGCCACTCTGAATCATTTGCATCTCAATATTTTGGACTGTCTACCACGAAGAGCTTCAAACATCTGATTAAATGCTATGATTTAACAATCTCAGCTCTAATCGTAAAACTGCCTTCACTCCGGAAATCCTTAGCCGCTTACCGCAGCCCTCTTGCTCCAAATCAAAAACCAAATTAATTGCCCAACTAAACTGATCCGTTTTGCCTGCACAATGTTAATTGTAGTCAAATGCCTACCTATTCCTCTGCCCAGCTGACAGCATCGTAAAGGGCTCCGTTACCAGCTCCATCACTTTGTGCCCTTCTGGCCTCCTTTGAACTCTTCCGTTACACCTTAAATGAATGCCGTATGGAATCAGCTAATTCAAATCAAAGAGAATGCCGCGGTTTCCTGATCCATCATTGCAGATTCATATCAACGTCTTCCCGCATTGTCCGTTGATCCATAGAAAACAAACGAAATGCATCGAACCTCCCTTTATAGACATGTTATCTAATCCAAACAAATTGGACAAGAAGAAACGAATTGAAACTTGACATGCTGCCTGAAGAGAGCTTCACTGTATATAGCTGCAGCGTAAGTTCCCAACTGCTAAAGTCGATGTTGACAAGTATCAAAGTCAAGTATATTATACGTCTATTCTTTTCCAAACTATCAACTTTTGGTGACACATTCGGGAATCAATAGTCCACGAGATCCCTCTGTACATATAATCTTAGGGTTTTGACATTAAGAGTACGATCTGCTTACATTTGATTTCCTAAAGAAAAACTACTCACACATAGCCGAATTGACGGTATGTCGTATTACTCTGCCTTGATATGTATCTGATTAATATCCCGCTGCTTTACTAGGGAAAGCTCTACGATATTTATAACATCTTTAAACACTTCATTGTCTGTGAACTGACTAATACACACTTCTACATTTTCATCGCAGAGGGATCTGCACAGATCTATAAACGGCATTGGAGAGGGATTCCGAGGAGGAATACATCCCAACAGTTATCACGTCACTTCTCAATTCAAAACGGCGCGGCCACTCTGAATCATTTGCATCTCAATATTTTGGACTGTCTACCACGAAGAGCTTCAAACATCTGATTAAATGCTATGATTTAACAATCTCAGCTCTAATCGTAAAACTGCCTTCACTCCGGAAATCCTTAGCCGCTTACCGCAGCCTTCTTGCTCCAAATCAAAAACCAAATTAATTGCCCAACTAAACTGATCCGTTTTGCCTGCACAATGTTAATTGTAGTCAAATGCCTACCTATTCCTCTGCCCAGCTGACAGCATCGTAAAGGGCTCCGTTACCAGCTCCATCACTTTGTGCCCTTCTGGCCTCCTTTGAACTCTTCCGTTACACCTTAAATGAATGCCGTATGGAATCAGCTAATTCAAATCAAAGAGAATGCCGCGGTTTCCTGATCCATCATTGCAGATTCATATCAACGTCTTCCCGCATTGTCCGTTGATCCATAGAAAACAAACGAAATGCATCGAACCTCCCTTTATAGATATGTTATCTAATCCAAACAAATTGGACAAGAAGAAACGAATTGAAACTTGACATGCTGCCTGAAGAGAGCTTCACTGTATATGGCTGCAGCGTAAGTTCCCAACTGCTAAAGTCGATGTTGACAAGTATCAAAGTCAAGTATATTATACGTCTATTCTTTTCCAAACTATCAACTTTTGGTGACACATTCGGGTATCTATATACCACGAGATCCCTCTGTACATATAATCTTAGGGTTTTGACATTAAGAGTACGATCTGCTTACATTTGATTTCCTAAAGAAAAACTACTCACACATAGCCGAATTGACGGTATGTCGTATTACTCTGCCTTGATATGTATCTGATTAATATCCCGCTGCTTTACTAGGGAAAGCTCTACGATATTTATAACATCTTTAAACACTTCATTGTCTGTGAACTGACTAATACACACTTCTACATTTTCATCGCAGAGGGATCTTCACAGATCTATAAACGGCATTGGAGAGGGATTCCGAGGAGGAATACATCCCAACAGTTATCACGTCACTTCTCAATCCAAAACGGCGCGGCCGCTCTGAATCCTTTGCATCTCAATATTTTGGATTGTCTACCACGAAGAGCTTCAAACATCTGATTAAACGGCATGTTTTACCACTCTCAGCTCTAATCTCAAAAGATCAATCAAGTTAGTTATATGCAACTTCCCCGACCACTAACGTGAAATTGGTGCATCGTTTGCAGTGTTATTTCGATTTCTTCAATTCCTTTCACTTCGCATGCGGCTAGAGAGTACATGGAAATTTTGGCCAGGGCTCCATAAATCTTATCACTTAATTCTATCAATCTCCTGCGTTATATCCCATAAGCTCCTGGGTATATAAAGCAGCTTAATATTCTTTGAGGTATCCAACAAGCTCCGTTGCAGTATTTCGAAGCAGCCTAAGATAATAGCACATTCCATACCGCCGTCACTGAGCACGTGTCTTGCTTTTTGAAAAATATGGACACCAGGAACTTGTTAGAGAACTCGCCTCTGCATTCCGTTTCCAAACACATGTTCATTTACTCATGCTTGAATGAGCCAAAACTCTCTCTATATATCCTCTTGCTTGTGATGTATGCGTAAATTTCCTCAGTCTTCCGTTGAATTCCACTTGGCTTATACTCTTCGTGTATCATCCTTCCTCTCTACTTTTGAGTTGGTTTCTAACTTCCTTATGATCCTTATTTGCTTTTAGCCTCCGAAACCGTACATAAGCCTTTCTTTGGCTTGTCTAAATTTATCATCCATTATCGGCATGCAACTTTGCTAATTTTATCCTACCTTCCTAACGGAACATATTTGGAAATATAAACGGACGATACAAATAGGACGAAGAGCCCGATTCCGTTGAAATTAATTACCCAAAAGTGCGAGTCTTTCCATATGTATATGCGAACAACTGTGGCGGATATTTAGCGCCTGAAATTGTGCAGAACAGCAGGCTCTTGAACTCATTCCACCAGTGATACCAGTTGAAGAGACCACTTGAGATCGGGACGTCTCCTTCGTTGATGATGACGTAGTTTATTATAGAAAGTTCGTCCATATAGGGAAATACCTAAATATTACGTTGCCCACATCAGTGCAGTGCATTGCCAGCAGTTTTCAGAGCAGGAAATCTAAGGTAGCACCTTGTTCTATTTTGATGAAGTTTGGAATTACCTTGTCAGGGATGGAGTTTCGACCTGAATAAAAGATCGGTAGCAGATATTGGTTTGAACAAAATAAATAAAATGCATCGGAGCTATACCTTAAATGCATAACCTTTTGAACTGCTGCGTTGTGGATGGAAAGGAGTAAAAGTTTTCTTTCGGAAGAGCACAATATGTGACATTATGATTTTATATTCATTAGATGAAAATAATTAGATCAGGTGATAATAGATTATATTGTACTAGGTTAGGCTACATTTATTTATCACATCAACACCAAAGAATATAATGAAATGGTTTCTTTTGTGATAACAACGAACACAACGGAAGCTTCTGGTTTGCCCTCTCGTATGGCGTCATATTCTTGCAGCATCATTGAATACCCACTAAATTCAGCAGAACAATATACGACTAACATACTATAAGTAAGAAAAAGAAAGGGCGAGAAAGACTGTTTTCTCTGAAACTGCGGTCATGACATTGATTTAAATCTTTCTGTCTGATTTGGGATTATTGGTAGAAAATTCTATGCGGGGATACATGAAGAGGAAAAGCCTGGTGGACAACTCACATATAACTGGAGTGTGTTTGGTCTATATATCCAAACAACGTGGCTCCACAGTGTATTAACTAGCCAGGTTTTCACAATGCACAGTTTCATATGTCAAAGAAAGACAAGAACTCCAAGCACACTCTAAGGTTGCATACAATGGGTTCAAAGAGCTAAATACTGGTGCAAGGTGCTTTCTCAGTGCAAAACGACCGTTTATAATTTAAATAATGAATTTATTGGCAATTCAGCAGCAAATATAAAATTAGCGACATTGTGCTCATTTTTAATGGAAATTGAATTGAATAACTGAGAAGAACAATGTATTGGTACTATTTTGATTTGTGCTTTTGTAGAGAATGTGGTGCAGATCGCAAAAGGCAAAGTTCAATATATTCACGCAAACATAACATTATTTATATAATGTCTGTTCAGTTGCTCTGCTCCATTTCTCATTTTTACAGTTAACCTTGTGGCGATTCTAATCCTGTCCCGGGGCAAGTGCGGTCTCTCCAAATGTATCACTCGTTACCTTGTGGAAATGGCAGCGGGCGATTTCTTCGCCGTTTTCACCGACGGGGACGTTATTATGAGGAGAATCGGTTGGATTAATTTCGGGAATTCATTTGTCTCAACTACTCCGCTCTGCAGTCTCACAGGTGTCTTGCTTTCTGCATCCACTATTGTGTCTGCTTGGCTGAAGCTTGCTTTCACCTTCGATCGATTTGTGACCATTTGTTGAGATAAGCTGAAAAAAAATATTGCCCCGAGAGAATGGCTGCTGCGGTTATCGGGACAGTAAGCGTAGTCGGCTGTTTACTTTCTGTTCCCTGGTACTTCATTTACAAATCAAAACACTTCATCGCTGGCGTTCCCTGGCAATGCATCGTTAAGGAGGAGTTCGTTACGTCAGACACGTGGTCCGCTTTCGATGTAACTGACCGCATCCTAACGCCCTGTGTCCTGTTTTGTCTCATTTTGATGTTTAACATTTTGACGGTCTGACGCATTTTAACAGCGAGTGGAGTCCGCAGGGGCATTCGGAGCCACACTACTGCAAAGGACGAGAACGACTCTGAGATGGAGAACCGAAGGAAATCCATGGTTTTACTCTTCAGTATTACCGGCTGTGGGTTATCTCGGTTGCCTTTCAAATCTACAGGCGAATTGCAAACATTCAAATTTATTACCACGATTACATAACAGAACAGACTGCTTATATGCTGCAAGTTCTCAATACCTGCACGAACGTTTACTTATGTTGTAACCCAGTGGAAGTTCAGGAAGGAACTGGGATCGGTGTCAAATATCCACTTCATTTCGTTCTGAAGTTAGTAGGATAATGGTATAAATACTGAGTGGTTTAGAACACTAACATTAAATCATATTTCAAGTGCAGTGACGTGGATGCATTGTTGGCGGAATTGTAGATTTCATTTCAACAGTAGAACAATGTTTCCAACTATGAACTATCATCTCACCCGAGAACCCAAATTAGCTGGCAACGTTCTCATGGACTAGGAAACGACTATTTCGGTTGCCACGCATAAAGTCTCTTCTATTTCTGTATACTAGAGTTCTGTTGCATCACTCTTTTGTTTTAAACTGAATAGTAGGCTCAAAGTCTAATAGCTTATCAACAAAGATAAGGTAAAAGGTGAAAAAAGTGAAGACGAGTATACGAAGGACTCCAGAATGAATAAATTCAAAATGATTAAAATGGGATAAGAATTTAACTTCCAGCAACATGGCGGTTCAAGTGAAAAGGACAGAGAATAAAGAAGGAAATGCGTTTAATCTCAATCCACACAGCATACGAAATAATATTTTAGTCCAGTTAGAAATTGGCCAGGTATGACTTTGTGGAGATCAGTGAGTAATATTGATAAAAGTTCATAGTTTGGAGTCTAGCATCCATAGATATACTCTGTATCTTGACTAAAGATAGGTAGGCAAATGTTGTGGGATGGTGCAGTTGGTTAAATTATGAAATCACTTCTTAGAAAGAGGTGTCATCGCATCGGAATGTTTGATTCGGGAGCTTGAGGTAATGGAAAACTTGGGAGGCAGAGATCACAATATGATGGAAGTCATCTGCATTTTGAGAGGGAGAAGCTAAAATCAGATATATGTTTTACAATGAAGTAAAACGAACTACCGAGGAATTGGAGAGGAAGCGTCCAAGATTGATAGGAAGGGAACAGTAGCAGGAATGACGGCAGAACAGGAACTGCAGAAGTTTCTGGGAAAAAATCAGAACATGCATGATGTATACAGCAATGTCCAGAGAAGGAGAGGTATTCAAAAGGGTGTTTAAGGAAACCACGACGGATCAGGGAAGTCAAAAACAGCATAAATGCAAAATAAAGACATATTGTTCAGTGATTAAGTCAAGTTCGACTCTTCGTGAGCTCATAGACCATAGGGTCCATCGGATTCTCATGGAGGATACTGAAGTAGATTGCCAGGCTTATCTTCCGCACAGACTCTGCTGTTTCCCAAATTGGGACCCCGCTGGGTTTGAACTGATCATCTGTCTTGAAGTTCAATATTGATGCCACTATACTTTGTAAAACCATCGGTAAGCAAGTAAAATACCAAGGAGTGAAATTACGAAATATGAAGTTATGCTAGAAGATAATACAAAAGTGGATTCCAATATATTTTTATTTCAGGTGTATAAAAAGTAACACAGTAGCCATATGCCTGCAAGTCCCTAGTGTTGGGCAAGAAGTGAGTGTAATTACTATTACTAAAGAGAAGCTGATGCGAAACTGAAAAGGGCTGAATATAGATTAGTCATCTTGTCCAGATCGGGTACGTGCCAGTCTTCTGAGGGAGGTAACTGAAGAGCATATAAAGGCGATGCTATCGAACCTACAAGAATCATTATACTTTGGAATGGTTCCAGAGGATTGACACTTTTCAAATCTAATTCCACTACTTAAAATGTGAGGGAGGTAAAAGCCAACAAATTATAAGTCAGGTGGCCTGATCTCAGTTGTTAATGATGGAGCCTATCATTAAGATGAACTTTCAGTTTATTTGCAGAAATATGATAAAATAGCTTGAAGTCCGCATGTTTTCACTGCGAAACATTTGCCTGGCTAATCCTTTGAAGTTCCTTGAGGGAAAAACCAGAAAGATAGACAAAGGAGAGTCTGTGGATATTAGTTACTTGTATTTTCAGTCGACCTGTGCCAGGTGTCACAACTGAGGGTCTTATAAAGATGGCAGCCGTTACGTGGTATTTCAATGGTATGGTTAATGGAATTAATCGCGAAGTTGCAATGTTTGCAGACGATACGAAGACAGTCGGAAGCACAGGTAGGTTTGGGGAAGTAGAGATGCCGCAAAAGGACCTAGACAGTTTGGGAGAATAGGCAAAGACGTGGAAGATGGAATGCACTGCCGGGAAGTGTATGGTTATGTACTTTAGTAGAAGAACTGAAGGACTTGACTATTTTCCAAATGGACAGAAAAAAAAAGCTCAGGTGCAAAGGGACTGAGGTGTACTTGTGGATGATTCTCTAATTTGCAAGTTGAGTCTGAGATGAGGAAGAACAATGCAATGTTAGCATTAATTTCCAGAGGGCTAGAATATAAAAGTAAGGATGCAATGGTGAGTCTTCATAAAGCACTGGCAGGGCCACACGGAGGATTGTGAACAGTGTTGGGATCCTTACTTTATTAAGGTTGTGCTTAATTTGAGATGACTCGAATGAGATTCACAAAATTGATTCCAGAATTTAACGGCTTGCCATATGAAGAGCGTTTGATGGTTCTGGCCCGATATTCACTAGAATTCAGAGGAACGAGGGGTGAGTAAAAGACCTCGATAGAGTGGACATGGAAGGATGTTTCTTATGATTGGAGAGTCTCAGACTGAATATGAGTACTTCAATATTAAACTTACTTTGAGCTTTGAACTTTGAAACTTCTAAATATTCTTTCTGCTTTACCGAGTTTCTCCAGGACTTAGTCCTTCTTTCTTCGGACATCCAGCATTTGCAGACGGTTTTTTACGTGGTACATCATGTTCATTTCTCGGTGACAAGCGATCGTCTGTTGGGAACGTACATGCAGAATGTGAACAAAGTAGATATGCGAAGTGCTTAGGCGAGATGTGCTGTGTGAGCAAAGTTCATCTCCAAATGTTGCTTGTGCTTCGTTTGTCTGAGAGTGACAATATGTAAAATTCTTTGCTCTGTTGTTGCATAGAGTCATGAGAAAATGTTTCAAAAGCAAATAAAAATAGAAAACAAAGAAACCCGTCGGACATGATCTAAGTGGAGAGAAATTCAGCGGTATGAGGACGCAATTTTCCTGGAAATATTTGCCCAAACTGAAAATGACGAGAAAGTATTTACAATAGGTTCTAAAAAGGTCAAATATTTTCACAAATATATCTGAAAGAACGGACAAAATCAGCGCACATGGATGCGGGGAGATTTACTCATGGCATTTAATGAACAAAGTCTGACTACTTATGTACTATAAAATACTAATCTCAGTTTATAACAGAATAGGCATTCCAAAACTCTTGTCTAGAAATTATTTCAAAACAATAAATAAATTATTAAGGTTAATTACTCTTACTATTCCTCCAGATTTCAATTTATTGCACAATGACACGAAGAATAAAATAGTATATTCTGGGTGCCCCCGGTGGCATGTGGCTAATGTGACTTTCGAAGGCACTTACTAGTTTCACGGGCGTTCCTCCTGGTCTATAAGAACTCCTTCAAAAAGCTTATGTGGCCAGTTGGAAAATTCGGATCGCTACTTCACGGGTAAAATGAATTATCCTGCAATTTACTGCATTATCAGCATTTACTACCCTGTACTTTCAGCGTTTGGTATTCCTGGTAAGTCCTACAGCTGACCGCTATGTGACAGACACTGTTTTTTTTTCATTTACTGCATCTTGGAATCAATGTGCCTGCTTCCCAGTTCTTCACTGGATCATTTAGTCAGTAGACATTTTCTGATATTTTGCTATTATAAACGTAACAGACATTTCTTTGGAAGCTTAATTCTTTAAGGAAATCGCAAAAAGACTTTTCACAAATCAGTATATTTAATTTATTCATTATTTTGCAGGTTATATTTATAAAGTCAGTTTAATATCTGAAATACAGTAATTAATTACGGTTGCAAGGTCTGCAGTCGGTAAGATTCTGTAACCATTCGGCAAGGCACACACAGAAGCTAGGGCGTGCGTGGTTAATCAGCAGACTACTGGTCCCAATTGATTCCACCCTGTGCCCTGATTCCCATTCCTGACAATGGGCGGTCAAGACCTATTTATCAAATGCAAGGAGAATGCACAATTGGTCGAGTCCTACCAACGTGAATGGACCGCAATTATACCCACAATTTCCGTTCTGTCCACGTTGATAAGTTTCTTATTGCCACCCTGGTGATTTTCTTTTATAATTGAAGGAAACACAATGGTACAGAATTTAAAAAATATCTTTTATAATAAACTGATTTTATAAGGTGATATTTTAGCATCTTTCCATTGTTACACTTCATCAGGAGAGATAACTTTTGTTAAGGAAATGAACAGCGATGTCCCGACTTCTCGCGACAGACATAACATACAGAATGAACGTTGTCTGCAAGAGAAACAGATGGAATAAATAATAAAGTGTTTTTTCACGACAGAGCGTCTACTTTGCAATGTGGAAGCACTGATGATTTCAGCGACCCCTTTGAGTTATTTTCCTAATGTATTTATTATTCATTCAAGCAAAATAACTCATTGCCCGTGATCCGCACTGACTGATGAAAGATTCAACAGTGTCTTGGAGGAATGATTTGCTCAATGATGATTCGCTTCGTTTCTTATTTTGTTCTCTAAACAAGAATAGTTTTGTACTTTAATGGTGCCTGCCACTGCCTATCCAGCACTGGATTTTTTTTGTTCAACACCAGATCAACTCCATTCCCTTGCCGGACGAAGGGTAATCTGAGACCCATACACCCTTCTTACAATTCGATAGATGATTCTTTTTTCAGTTTTGAATTTTGCAATCCATACACATCGGCGCTGGTTAAGTTGAACTTCACGGGAAAGCAATGCTTTCAATTTATTAATATGTATATTTCTTCAGTTTCTCGTACCCATAAATCAGATCTCGGCGCGCAGCTCCTTTCCTGCTGGAAGTGGGTCAATTTGATCTGCCACCTGAATTCCATTTCGATCAACTCAGAAGGCCTATGATCTTGGTGGCGTCTCCGGGCATTTACACGATCTGAGATATTGCAATCGGCATGTACGTAAATTAATACTGAATAATCTGTGCGCCTCAAGTAACAGTGTATTATGTGATTTCTTTCAGTCAATTTAACAGCGATTGTTATCTTGTCCCGCGAGAATTGTGGTCTCTCAAAATGCATCACTCGATACCTGGTGTCCATGGCGGCAGCAGATCTGCTCGTCGTTATCCTTGCTGTCATAGCGGAGCAAATTAATTATATTTATATGTTTTCTGATTTCTTGCTCACAATTCCGGTATGCTCCTGGGCATTGGTATTGCGACTCGCGACTACTGACTGGTCCGTTTGGTTCACGGTTGCTTTTACCATTGACCGCTACATCGCAATCTGTTGTCAAAAGCTGCGGAAGCGGTATTTTCCCGAGAGAACAGCAACTGTGGTGATACTAATTGTGTGCGCAGGGGGCTGTGCCAAGTCTACTCCATTTTACTTTGCAATGGATCGACGGCGCTGTGTCGCCTCAAATGAATACCTTACATCATCGGGGTGGAGAATCTACGAGTTATTTGACAGCATAATCACTCCTTTGTTGCCGATCTGCTTAATTTTTCTGTTCAATGCTTTAACAATCAGACATATAATAGCGGCCAATAAGGTCCGCCGTGCCGTACGAAATAGCAGTGAGAATGAGAAGGATCCAGAGTTGGAGAGCCGGAGAAAGTCAATGATTTTGTTGTTCACTCTATCAGCTAATTTTGTTTTGCTGTGGATGCCCTATGTTATACACTCTTTAACCTGGCAAACCGAGAACTATACCTATGCTGATAAATATTTCAGTACGCCGATATACATCCTGCAACAATTTGGGTTCATGTTACAGTTGCTCAGTTCCTGCACTAACACCTGCATCTATGGACTGACGCAGAGGAAATTCAGGGAGGAGCTGAAGAATGGCTTGAAATACTTCTTCCCATTAAATAGGCAGGTCAGTACATAAAATAGTTATTCAATGAGACGTTTGCTAAATGGTCAATTAAATATATAACGATTATTGCAAATTTGCAGTTTTTTTGTAAATATTCTTCAAAATTGTATGCGCTGGGCATTTAACACAGTATAATTACTAATTTAAGTGCACCTTACCTCAGAGACTTCAGTGCGATTACCGTGTCCAGATTCCGATGTATGATTTTATAGCATTCCTCACTGTTTAATACGCCCCCAAGCTTGGTGTCATACGCATATTTGGCAATCCAGTTTACCTTATTATCATCTAGATTCTTGATATAGGTAACCAACAGCCACGGACCATACATCGATCCCCGGAACAAGCCATACCCGCAGTCTTCCGGTCAATGAATCAACCATCTTCTCTCACTCTCTAGCTTCGTCCGAATAGCGTATTTCCAGCACAATTACAACTTAAATTCAGGTCAAGTCAAGGCAAGTCAAGTTTATCGTCATTGCGACCATAGACTGCTGGCACAGTACACAGTAAAACGAAATATCATTCCACTAGGACCCTGGTGCTACATGAAACAACACAAAACTACACTAGACTCTGTGAGACAGCACAAGGCTACGCTGGACTACCTAAAACAACCTCAAAACTGCACGAGACTACAGACCTTCACAGGGCTACTGAAAGTGCACAAAACAGTGCAGGGCAGTACAATAATTAATAATCAAGACATTAGGCACAGTAGAGGACAAATTACAGTATAATAATAAATGATGTAGATGTCAGTCTAGACTGTGTATTGAAGAGTCTGATGGCTTGGGGGAAGAAACTGTTGCACAGTCTGGTCGTGAGAGCTCGAATGCTTCGTTACCCTTTGCTAGATGGAAGGGTGGGGGTTGAGAAGAGTTTGTGTGAGGGGTGCGTGGGGTCTATCTCAATACTGTTAGCTTTGCGGGCACAGCGTGTGGTGTTAATGTCTTTAATAGCGGGAAGAGAGACCCCGATGATCTTCTCAGTTGACCTCATTATCTGTTGCAGGGTCTTGTGATCCGTTACGGTGTAATTTCCGAACCAGGCCGTGATGCAGCTGCTCAGGATGCTCTCTATACATCCCCTGAAGAATGTGGTGAGGATGGAAGGAGGGTGGGAGATGGACCTTTCTCAGTCTTCTCACAAAGTAGAGTCACTGCTGGGCTTTCTTGGCTATGAAGTTGGTGATGAGGGACCAGGTGAGATTTGCTGCCAGCTGAAAATCCAGCAATTTGGTGCTTTTAACAATCTCAACGGAGGAGCCGTCAACGTTCAGCGGAGAATGGTCGCTCCGTGCTGCCCTGAAGTCAACAACCATCTCTTTTGTTTTGTTCACTTTGAGAGACAGTTTGTTGGCTCTGCACCAGTATGTTATCCGCTGCATCTCCTCTCTGTATGCTGACTCGTCGTTCTTGCTGATGAGACCAACCACGGCGTGTCATCGGCGAACTTGCTGATATGATTCGAGCTGTGTGTTGCTGCACAGTCGTGGGTCAGCAGAGTGAACAGCAGTGGACTGAGCACACAACCCTGGGGGACCCTGTGTTCTGTGTGATGGTGTCGGAGATGTTGCTCCCGATCTGGACTGACTGAGCTCTCCCAGTCAGTAAGTCTAGGATCCAGTTTCAGAGGGAGGTCTTCACTCCCAGAAGTTTCAGCTTTCCAGTCAAGTGCTGAGGAATTATTGTGTTGAATGCTGAACTGAAGTCTGTGAACAGCATTCGAACGTATGTGTCTTTTGTTCAGGCGGTTGAGGGCAAGGTGGAGGGTAGTGGCAATGGCGTCGTCTGTCGAGTGGTTGGGACGATACGCGAAATGCAGTGTGTCAATTGAGGGGGGCAGCAGGGTCTTTATGTGCCTCCTGACGAGCTTCTAGAAACACCTCATGATAATGGATGTGAGAGCAACGGGACGGTAGTCGTTGAAGCAGGACACTGAAGACTTCTTCGGCAAGGGTCGATGGTGGCGGCCTTGAAGCACATTGGAACGACGACACTGCTCACGGAAATATGAAAGATGTCAGTGTGAACATCTGCCAGCTGTTCTGTACATCCTCCGAGCACTCTGCCAGGAATATTGTCCGGTCGGTCCAGCAGCCTTCCGTGGGTTGACCTTGCACAGAGGTTTCCTCACATCGGCCACGCTAAGACACAGTCATTGGAAGCAGGAGTGGTTTTCCGCGCCGCCACGTCATTTTCTACCTCGAAACGAACGTAGAAGTTGTTCAAAACATCTGCTACTGAGGCATCAGCAGCACAGTCAGATGTTGTTGTCCTGTAGTTGCTGATGTCCTTAATGCCCTTCCATATGTGCCACGTGTCGCCGCAGTCCTGTAAGTGGCTCTGGTTTCGATGGGCGTGTGCACGCTTTGCCTCTTTGGCCCTCGCTGTTGTTAGGGCTGCCTTGTCGCCTGTTATGATGGCGGAGTCACGGGTCCTCAGCAGCGCTCGCACCTCATCGTAATGCTAAGGAACTGAAATTTATTGTTCAGTTTTCCCATCGCCACATTGACAAAAGTTTTATTAAAGTCCATGTCGATTAAATCTACCATACTTACTTCAGTAGCTTTCCTGGTAAAATCAACAAAAACTATAAGATTGTTTGGACACGACGAAGTTTGCAAAAACACTGTTACCACTCCTTATAAGTCCCAGTTCGCCTAAATTTAACTCGTGTCCATATAACCATATAACCGTCACAGCACGGAAATAGGCCATCTCGGCCCTCCCATTCCGTGCCGAACTCTTAATCTCACCTAGTCACACCTACCCGCATAACCCTCCACTCCTTTCCTGTCCACATACCTATCCAATTTTACCTTAAATTACACAACTGAACTGGCCTCTACTACTTCTACAGGAAGCTCGTTCCACACAGTCTTAGAATATCTTAGAATATCTTCCAATAATTCTCCTACTACTGACGACAGCCTGACCGACATAGAATTTTACGACTTATTCTTAAAGGTATTCTTCAACAACAGAAAGAAACACATTGGCCATTCTCCAGTCCACCGGCACCTCATCAGCAGCAAAGGACTTTACAGGTACCTATGCCAACTCAGTTTTTGAGCTATCGTCGACAAGTCCGAAGGGGCACCTTGTCTGTTCCTTGTATCCTATCTATCATAATGAACGTGCTGAGAGCAAAAACATCCTCTTCTGCAATCGATGCATAGTTTTTGAGCTCACAGGGGTTTTATACAATTCCTTGTTGCTGATACCTGCTACAAACCTCCTTATTTTTCTGAACAAGGGCCTGAACATCTATCGAAAACTAAGGCCTCCTATATCTGGTAGCTTTATTTATTTTGTTCTAACAGGATATACAAACTATATACTCTCAAAAATTCTCTTTTGGAGTGTCCCCACTTCCCATGTATCACTTTGCCAGAAATCATTCTAATCAAATCTGCATTTTCCAGATGCTTTCAGATGTCATCAGGATTGGTCTATCTCTATTTTAGAATCTCAATCCGAGAACGTCCTAGCCTTCTGCATCGTTTTATTGTACCTAATGGAATTATCGTCATTAGATCTAAAGAGCTCCTCAATACACAATTCTTTCAACTTCCTTTTGTCATCCCCTAATACAGTACCCAGTTCACGATCTCTGCAGTTCGCAATTTTATGTATTTATTATCATTTTGTTGAAGACATCTGAAAAACGACATGTCAGTAAGTATTTTTATGAAAAGGGATTCCCAGTCTATTTGCAGAACTGCTCTCTAAAAATCTGAAGCTCTAAATTCCTATTATGCATTTCGTAATATAATTGTATGAATACGAATATATTACTTTTATTCCTAAATTCCACCCATATATGCTCAGAAGACAAACGTTCCAATGTGTCCTGAATGTTTTCATCGAGTAGATATGCTGGCCTTCCCAACTTAATAACTCCACCTCTGTCATGTGCCTGCTTTGGCGGTAGACATTCTTGGAAATAGTGTAGTCGTGATCGGGGGTTGATCAGTGTTGAGTCGACCACGGTACCATACAGGTCAGTGCGAAGCTGATGCAGCTTGGATTTTGAAGTTCGGAATTCAATTCTAAAACCGTCTGTAAGAAGTTTGTGCTTATTTTCCAATAGCGCGTGGGATTCTTCTAGGTACTCATCTTTTCTCTAGCATTTCAAATACATATCGATTAATACGGTAATTCGTCATCTAATCTCTCCTGTAATTAGGCTAAATATGCATTGCTAAGCAGTTCGCCTTGATAGACAGGAAAGGCCTATTACGAGCCGTATCTCTAAATAAATAAAACGAAGTTTTAAAACAGGACCACCGAGGACTGAGTTGACAGTCCTGCCCCTCGTATAACATATCTTATTAATGGCTACAATATTATCGTTCCATGTGCTGTCCTATTCTCTAGCTCATTCGCCTTACTGCAATATTCTTTGCATTGAAATATATAAAAGTTTGAATATTGTTCTCAATATGCTCAGCATTTAGATTGTCATCTCATGTTGAATTTACTTAATCTTTCTCCTCAACCAGTCTACTATCTCCGCTGGTGCTTTGCTCCCATCTCTTCCAATACTAGTTTAAACATCCAACTCGAGGAGCAGCACCAGCAATCGTTCCAGCAACGGGATTGGTCTCTCTCTAACTCGTATGCACACGGTCCTGTCTGAAAAGTCCCACCTTCCCAGGACTCTGAGGCCGCCTGTTCTGCAACATTTCCTTAACCACGCGTGAAAATGTATTTTTCTCCTACTTCTGTTCTCCCAAGTACGTGGGGTGGGGAGAATTCTGAGCTCTTGAGATCCTCTTTCCTTGAATTTCTCGGGCGATGTAGGGATTCTGGACTAGACTGGAATCAACTAGGGATACGAGACCACTGCGGCAAGGATTGAATGCCATAACCTCCTACAAAGACAAATCTTGTAACACGGAGGGGAGCGGAGCTTCGGTTCAACATAAGCACTATACCTTCTATGCTTGCTTTCACTACTAGAACATTGCGGAAAGATCGCACACCACCATGACCCCTAATAATACTTTGGTCTCAGTCTCTAAAGATGGCTCGAATGCTGTATTCAACAAAGTGAAATGCAAAAAAAAAATCTGGTCCGGCCAGAGTACCTAGTCAAGTACAGAAGACAGTTACCGATCATCTGGCTGGTGTAATTATGCATATGTTCAACTTCTTCCTCTGGTGGTGTGCAGTACCCAGCTACTTCAAGCAGGCTTTAATCGTACAGCTGACCCAGAAGAGCGTGGTAACCTGTTTATATGAATATCGCCCAGTGGCACTTACATCCACAGTGATGAAATGCTTTGAGAGGCTGTCCTTGGAACATAGCAGCTTCTGTCAGAATGGAGACTTGATTTGGCTCCAATTCGCCAACTGAAGCAACAGGCCCACAGCAGATGCTATCTCATTGCCTCTTCACAGAAGTCAGAAACATTTGGAAACCAAAGATTCATGCATCAGGATGCTCTTTATAGATTACAGCTTGGCGTTTAACGCTATCTTCCCCTCAAAACTAATCAGTAAACTCAAAGACCTGGGACTCAAATAACCCTTGTGCAATTGGATAATGCATTTCCTCACTTATAAACCCCATTGAATACGGAATGGAAAAAAAGCATCTCCGCCACAATCTCCAACAGCACCACAGAGACGCGTACCTAGCCTCCAGCTGTACTTGCTTTACACCTTTGACTGTGAACAACACACCCCCATCATCAATACAAGGCTATTCACGACACCACTGTTCTGGGCTGTCTCAAAAACGTTATCACTCAGACTAAGGAGGGCAATTGAAACCTTGGTGGAATGGTGCTATAACTAAAACCCCTTACTCAATGTAATTCAGAACAAGGAACTAAATGTATACTTCAGAGAGGGATACCAGAGATCCATGAGCTAGTCTACATGAGGAGAAGGTTCAGACATCAGAGCTGCCGAGGGTCTTAGGAGTCCTCGTGCATGACTCCCAGAAGGTTGGGTCTGTGCTAAAGAGAGCAATGCAATGTTGTCTTTTATTTCAAGGGGAATGGAATATAAAAGCAAGGAAATAATGCCGGGATTGTTCAGAACACTAATTTGGATGAAGCCGGAGAATTGCCAACAGTTTTGGGCCCCATATCTCAGAAAGGAAAATTTATCACTGCAGAATGTTGAGAGGAGGCTCACAAGGATTATTCCAGTAATGAAGGGGTTAACACACGAGGAGGTTTTGGCAGCTTTGGGACTGTACTTAATGGAATTTATAGGAACCCGGGGTGTATCATTGAAACCTAAGGAACGTTGAGAGAACGAGATAGCGTGGACGTGGAGGGGATGATTCCTTTCGTAGGGGGCTGCAGAAATAAAAACCACATGTTCCAAATTGCGGGGCGACCTTTTGCAATAGGTATAAGTAGGATATTTCTAGACAAAGTTTAGTGAATCTGTGGAATGTTCTGACACAGACTATGGTGGAGGCCAAACCCGTGGGTATATTTAACGCCAAGTTGATAGTTTACTGATCGGTTAAGGCATCAAAGGCTTAAGGCGAATAGGCAAGTGTATGAGGTTGAGTAGGATCCGGGATCAGCCATGATGGAATAGCGCAGCAGACTCGATGGGCTGAATGAACAATTTTTGTTCCAATGTCTGTAGTCCTATAATCTTATCATCGGAGGATGAGAGGTGGAGTGAGTCTGAAACTATAAATTTCCAGGTGGAACTATCTCAGAGAACTTGCCCTAGAGACATCATATAAATATCATTGCGAAGAAAGCACGGCAACGCCTATGACCTGTCAAATACCACGCCAATATCTAATGACCTGCCAAATGGTTCCAATACTTTTTCCTCTGATATTTTTTCTGTCTGCGTTAGAATCGTGGAATGGAAATTCATTCGGCTCTATATGTGCCATGGTGCTGTGGTTAGAGAACAAGGAATGTCGCCAGTTGTGATGTGTCACTAACTACCCAACAATTTACACCGGGGTCTTTGATTTCCACGAGAGAGTTCGCGGTTAGCGTTTGATTCGGTGAGTCGTTGCAACTTAGCTCATCAACAGAGTGAATGATGTTGAAGGTAGCATTAAGCATGCCAAGGAGGAACACTAAAAGGGATATATTCTTCGGTTAAAATATATTTAGGAATGGAACACCGATTAATAATAATAACAAGAATGATATCAATAATAACAATAATAATAATAAGAACAATAATGAGAATTTTACCAGCTTGAGCTGAGAGAAATAAATAATTATAATAATATTAGGTATTATCTCTATTGAAGGAAAAGTTAAACAAGGGAAGAGCACGACTCTCCATCGAAAAGAACCCCATGATCTGAGCGGAATAGAACTCTACAAGGAGGGATCGGACGCCTGTCTTTATGTTGGGGACATCTTCCCAGCAAAAGAGGGGTTCCTTTCGGCAATTCACGACGCAAAAAGGCAGAAAATATATAAACAAATGGACAAAAAGTTCAAGATGATAAATGCAATAAGTGCCAAGAAGAAGCGGAATCAATTCAAAACATCACAAGATCCTCTAGCAGTTTTATTCAATCTGATTATTCACATAGGCACAATCAAGTGGGAGACATCATTCTTTAAAATCTTGTTTTAAAATGCAAACTCAAGAAGGATACCATACCTCAGCTTACATACAAGCCTGATACGTTATGACAGATAGGACAATCCATAATAACAATTCGATTATAATAATACAGGTAAACAAGCAGGAATAGCACACTTAACTGATATAGTCCTTCCAAACACACATAAAGTTCAAAAATCAATTAAGTGAAGAACACCAGAAATATGCTGAATTAGAACAGATAATTGAATGTCTTTGGATCATGAACAGAGTATTCATTGTCCCAGTAATAATATTTACAGCTAGTATCATTGTAACGACGCTACACAATGGCACTAAACAATCAGGGCTGCAAGCAGTATCTACGTAAATCTTCAGAAAGCCACAATACTAAACACAAAGAGAATAGTCCGAACGTTCCTTACAATTAAGAAATAGGCGTGCTTGGCTATGCCCTCTCCTTATGTTATACCAGCCTGAGTTGAGAAAAAAATAATGTAATATAAATTATTATATTATGGCATAAAGAAAGAAACAACTGAGCAAGTTGTAAATTGACAAAACTCTCTCCATGGAAAACTAGACTGTATTGTCGTTTTCAAGAGTAAATCTAAGCTAGTTAATGTAAAGAGTAGACTTATTTTTTTAAAAGATTTTTAAACATTAATTAATTGTATTAATTAGGTGGAGCACATTAAATATAAGGAGATCTGGACTAGGGTGAGTACAATATAAAGCTGTCCGAAAGGATGCAATACACTCTCTGCATGATTAGGCAACATATCGTTAGCGGGGATATCAACCAGGAAAGTAAGTCAGTCATCATGCAATAAATGGAAGGCTTTCGACAGAACTTATTTCAATGATTCAGAATATTTGCCAAAAAAAGCTCAATAGTAAAGTTATTACAAAGGGAATAAACACATTTAGCTATATCCCTCTTTTACATATTCTTTTGGCATACGATCTTGGTCTGAAACCGGTCTGGAAAAATTACAAGGTAAAATAAGAATTGAAATGTCAAATTACGGAAAACACTATGTGTACTCGAACGCTCGCATGTTATCACTACGCAGGACAGAAGGAACAGGAACAGTAGATTACACAACAGTTAGATAAAGCGTATAAGAATACATTTCCATTAATGAAAACAGGATTCAACAAGCGCAAACCCTATGATTTGCCTGGATTTCTCATTGAAACTTCACGCGATTACATGCAATTGATGTAAAAGCAGTACACTCTGCTAAATTTAAATGAAAGCACAGCCCAGAAAAGATCAAGAGATTATCATCACGGGAAGATTAACCACTGGAAGAATATGACACCCCATAAGGATAGTTCAACGATCTAGATGGCGCCAAGAAAGCGTGGAAAACTTGACCAAGTGTTGCAGACCCATTTTCAGAAACATATGGGTTGCTTGTGCTACGTACTCTTGACTTGATACTGGTAACCTTGTCACGTGACTGGGGTTGAAGCTATACTGGACTTGAGTTAATGGTCTTGTGATGGTGGTGTGATGTCATTTTCCCGCCAGTAGAGATCATGTGAGAGGTTTTTTTTCACAGGTTATAAAAGGAAGCCCCCACCCTGTAAGGAGGGGCAGTTCGTGGTTGGATTTGCCAAGTTGACTTCATGCCATTGCGTGATTTAATGTGATGACGCAGTTTAGTTGAAGGATGAAGTTTTATCGAATGCCTAAAGTTTAAAAGGTCATTGCCAGCAGTTTCTTTACAATCCTGCTAGTTTGAGAATCAGTGGAGAGTGAAGATCGGAGTTCGGGAGTTAAAGATCGAGGGGAATCTATTTCGACGGTGAAACGAGTTCGACCTTATTTAATCCTTATTCGAAATATATTCGTTGACTGTTCTCGTGTTAATCTCTGCGGGATAGCAGAAGATTGAGGAAGTGTGCTAAAGGAAAGGTCAGTGCCTTTAAGCCGTTTCGTTTCGTAAATTCTTCGTGGGAATTTCGACGTCGGGGATCGAAGCAAAGCGACGTGACAGAGAATTTAAATCGTCTTAAAAAGTCTCTCCCTACAATGAACCGTGAGCATTTCTGACCTTTTGGCAATACTACTTTAAAAGAACTGTTTTTGCAACATCGCTTTAAGAACTGCTTGAGCTGCATCGCTTTAAGAATTGTTTAAGCTGCCGCACAGCAGCTGTTTCCGGGTACGTTAGTGTTTGTTTACTATTGGGGGGGTTTGTTTTCAGTGTTCAATAAAAGTGTTGTTTGTTAAAAAAAACCCTTGCCTAACTCATATTTTTATTGTTGCCTGATTACACTTGATTATGATAAGTCGTTTAACACAAAATTATGTCAAAGTACATCAAAATGACCAAGAACTTCAAGACGCTGATTGTTCAAGTGCCAAGACTGGTCATTATCCGACATGCCAAGGGGATACCCTAAGAGCTCGGCTCGTCTTTGGAGCCCTAGGATGTCAGAGCTCTGGAAGTAGGCCCTTCGGGGGTTGGTGTCCCGGCAGATCGATGTGTCGACGGACCGGACTATCTTTGGCTGTGTGCCCCGGGACCTAAAATTTTTAGGAGCAGAGCTCGGAAAAAGCGACGCAACTGACTTTTAACATCGTGAACCAGCGAGTTGTTTGTTATGCTCCCCCCTCTCGCTGTCAAACGAAGACACGTCATATTCCCTTATTCGGAGGAGATAAGAGCCCGTAGTTTGTCGAATACCGGGTGAGCAGTCTTTAGAATACTGCAAGTCTGTGGCTTTTGGTCACGCTTGAGAGCTCAGTGATGGGTGCCGATGTTTCCTTTTTGGTGGGGGGAAGGGGACTCGTTGCTTGCTGCCGTTTATGCGCGACAGGGAATGGAGCTAGGAGGGATTTTAGGGTTCTAACACTTAACTGTCATTCATTCTTTGGCACAGTCTGACTTCATGGATGGTTGCGAAGAAAAAGCATTTCCGGATGTATATTGTATACTTTCACTTACATTAAATGTACCTTTGAAACATAAGAAGAAGAAGAAGAAGAAGAAGAAGAAGAAGAAGAAGAAGAAGAAGAAGAAGAAGAAGAAGAAGAAGAAGAAGAAGAAGAAGAAGAAGAAGAAGAAGAAGAAGAAGAAGAAGAAGAATTTATCAATAGAAAAAAGGAGGAACTCAGTGGTGAAGATTTTCACGAGGCACGTGCAACAGAAAGGTCATTTAAAAAAAGATGTAGAAATAAAAATTTAATTTGCCTGGTTGCTACTGAACCAATCTAGAGGATCTTTGAACAAAAAATAAACCGTTATCATGGGAATGAATTACTTCTTCGTCACTGTTAGTTCCGAGCTTCTTCAGTCGTGCAGACTTACACTTAGAAAATGCTAACCGTGATTTCTTGAAATGTCGATGTAAGTAAAATAATGTCAAAAATACCATTATTTGCATAGTGTAATGGTGATTTTGCCAACCTAAATTGTACTCAAAATGATCAACAAACATGAATAAAAACATGACTCATCTTCTGATGCAACATCTGTGCTGATCATCAACTCATATTCCATAAGGCAGTGGGTAGAGCAATAAGAAGCAAACACAGAACTGGCATCCAGATTCAATTACTTACCAGGTATTCCAACCGCTGAGAGTCCAGGATAGAAAATGCTCGCTACATAGTAAATCCCTGGATATCCCATGGCTCATGCGAGGCAATGAGATACAAGAAGGCTTCCAACTATAGGTTGAACTGGGGATTAACTGTTATATAAGAAATGGAATGCCCACATTGGCAATTAGTCCGAACACTACCTTACCTAAACGCAATGAGTAAACAGACACAATCATTATTTCTTTTTAATCATGGTGTCACCGTACAGTGAATTTTGTCACGTGGGATATTACAAATAATTGGTTTTAATATTGTCTGTCAATTTTTTAAAAGTACAATTGCACATTCTGTTTCTATGTCACATGGTTTGACTTCATTCGATGAATGAAACATTATTTCTAGCAATATACGCAGCTCCCAGGCTTATAAAATTCCAGAATGAAGCTTTCTTTGGCATCCAAAATTATGTATGTGTCAAGGTGAGATCGGGGCCATTTCTTTTGTGTCGAAGGAATGCCATTTACTGCAGGATTGGGCGTACCGGTTGATGAGGTCAGGCGAGGGAGGTTGAGGTATATGTTAGGTAGTGGTAGCCCGAAGAAAACGAACATCCTGACGCGTGCAAGGGCTGTAGAAGAGCAGCATGTGCGAATTTAGTTGGGGAAACAGTGTTGTCACTACCTTGGAGGACAACATATCCGAGCACACTAAGGGATCCTGTGAGTACTTTAACAGTGAACGGGTAAGTTCCACGTAGGAACGATGAGTAAGATTTTCAATCAGTGATTTTTGTCCCTATTTATTGTGGAAAAGGAAGTAGAACGAAGAGTATGAAGATGTCGTGAAGCATATCCCTATTTATAAAAGAGAAATGGCTGGAGGTTTTTGATGTGCATATATTTTGACAAATCAACAATGCCTCTCAGCATGCTGGGAACAAGAACAATAATGTTTGGTAGAGACAGTTGTATTCAGCACGGTATTTGAAGACTGAAAGTGAGCAAGTTTGTTCTGTGACAAAGTTCGTCTCGCAAATTTGATTGAGAATTTTTTTTTTTAATGAAAACGTGCCCGGGAAGATTGATAAGGATAGGTTGAGGCACTTAGTCTATTTGTTTGTTAAAAACGTCTTTAATAATATCAAAATTAAGTTGGCCAATTGGATACAACTCGCCTTGGTGCAACGTAGCAGGGGGATTATTTCAGGTTTTCAGACTGGACGGCTTTGTCCTCTGGTGCACGAGATGGAACTGTTCGAGGTCTACCGTTTTCCTTTTGTTTTGGATGTTAATGATTTGGGCAAAATTGTAGGTAGCAGGGTTAGTACGTTTACAAATGACATGTACATTCGTATCGTTGTGGACATCGAAACATGGACATATGCGTCACCCAAGGACCTTTGTGAAATTGGAAAATATGACAAGGCTTGCCATATAAAATTTAAGTCGGGCTAATGCGACTTTTTTGCATTTTGGTAACATAAAATCATGGGGGGTGAAAGGAGGGCATTGTAGAACAAAGCGACAAATGATGCAAATGTAGTTTCCTCTTAACAGTTTAGGCAGGAATATACAAGTTATGAAGTTGCATTTTTATGCTAGGGTACCGTGGTGCCAGTACGTCACATTACATGGGTTCAAGAAATTGGCTAGACTACACTTGGTATACGGAATAACTTTACAGTCCTCTAACTGCAAGACGGATGTCATGAACGTGCAACACGTAAATAAAATGTTCGCAATACTCTTACTGGTCCTGGTGACCTAGAGTTCTAAAAAGAGACTGGATAGGCTGGGGCTTTCAGTACAACACCTGGACGGCAAGAAACTGATGGCAACCTTATAGGGGTGTTAATGATAATGAAGCGAGCAGTAAGAATAAATGCTCATTGACTTTTGCCTCGGTAGAGGAGACTAAATATGAACATATGATTAAATTCATGGGGGAAAGGCGTGTTGCAGAAACGTGCAGGTGCAGGTGAGCGGTACAGGTTTAGCACACTGCATTCTTCTCCTTGTGCCAGAGGAGATTGTGATGTGTTCAGATGAAACCCCGTAAAGTTACACAGGGGAAAAGAGCGTATACGGAAGGGCCTAGTCCCTATTGTGGAGATTTTGATAATCAGGAGACGAAACTGAAAGTGATTTACCGGCAAGTGGTTAAAATAGACCGCCAGGAAGAATGATGATGAGGGTTTCGCAGAAGACGGAACAAAAAAATCGTTAGGTATATCATTGCCACAGAACTTCCAACAGAATATCATTAAATAATTAGGTCGACTCAGAAATATTTACCTAAATTTCCAGAAAGCCAGACATTCCAGTATCCTGAAGCAGCTTATAAAAATCCGATTAGATATAAAGACAAAATTTAGTGGCAAGCATCATTCACTAAAATATTGCTTCAAAATGCAAACTCATGAACTTCGCCAAACCTTACGATAAATGCAAGCCATAATAAATCTTAGAGTCAGTCTGACAAATTATATTGCGACCGATCTATTGTTACCCAGAGTACGGAACATAATGACCGTTTTATGACAATAATGCAGGATAAACAAGCAGATGACATGGTCCCGTCCGTTAAGCACTCATTTCAGTTAATTTCTTTTTCCTCGTGTTCAACCGGGCTCCATGATTAGGGCACCTGATCCTCACTGGAACAGGCAGCATTAAAACTCCGGCTTACTTCTACTCGCTGCAGGTTTCTCACCTCAGCGGTGCGGCTATGCTCGTTCCGAACCGCCAAGAATAAGAGACCGTCTTCCGAGCCAAGATACAAATGGACAGTCATTGTTTGTGTTTGTAGTCTCCTGTTCAGCTTTTTGTTGCCGGCAGTTTTGCCGTGGCTCCGAGATGGGATGCTAGTCCTCTGCAGTTTGCTTTCGTCGTGTGCTGTCCACTTGAGTGCTGCAGGCCATTTTGCCGTTGTTCAGAGTCGGGATGCGAGTGGTCTGCCGTTGTTTTGTTTGTCGAGTTAGATTCCCAGTCCAAGTCAAGGCTACGAGTTCCAGTTCCCGTCAAGCGTCCGCGTTACAGTCCCAGTCAAGTGTCCGAGTTCCAGTCCCAGTCAGGACTCCGAGTTCAGGTCCAAATCAAGGCTTGGAGTACTAGTCCATGTCAATGCAACGAGTCTCAGTCCAATTCAAGGCTCCGAGTTCCAGTCCAAGTCAAAGCTACGAGTTCTTGTCCAAGTCAAAGCTACGAGTTCCAGTTCAAGTCAAGGCTCCGAGTTGCTGTCCGATTCAAAGCTTCGAGCTGCAGTCCAAGTCAAGGCTCAGAATTCCAGTTCAAGACAAGGCTCCGAGTTCCAGTTCAAGCCAAGGCTCCGAGTTCCAGTCTGGGTCAAGGCCTCGTGTTCCCGTTCCAGTCTCCGTGTTCCAGTTCCAGTCCAGGTCCAAGTCCAAGCCCAGGTTCGGTGTTCCACTCAAGTCGAATCCTGGGGTTGATGTTGCAATCAAGTCCAGGGTCCATGTTCCAAGTCAAGTCCAAGTCCAGGCTCTGTGTTCCAGGTCAAGTACATGTCCAGGTTCTGTGTTCTAAATCATGTCCAAGTCTAGGCTCTGTGTTTCACATCAGGTCTAAGTCCAGGCTCCGTATGCAGTCTCCTTGTCTGGGTCCTGCTCTAGATTCCGCTTCAAGTCCCTCCTTGCAACAGAACGGACCAGCCAAACACGTACCTGGTGGACCCAGGCACTGTCTGAAAAAACTCTCGCTAAGCTGAGTACCCTCCTGCCAAACCACTCCCACACCCGCCCGGGCCGTCGTTAATGCTGGCAAGCCTGTTAGATCGCCTGTAGGCTCCCCCTGGGAGTGGAGGTATACTATAATGGTCCTGTCAGTTAAATATTTATTTCAGTTAAGTTCCTTTTCCCCGGTTCCGCTGGGCTCCTTGATTAGGGCACCTGAACCTCATTCAAACAGGCAGCATAAAAACTCTGGCTTACTTCTACTGGCTGCTAGTTTGTCACCTTAGCACTGCGGCTATACTTGTTCAGAGCCGCCTCGAATAAGGGACTGTTTTCAGAGCCGCCAATATTAAGGAACCGTCTTCCGAACCGCTGTGAATAAGGAACACTCTTCCGAGCCAGTATACAAATGGACTGTCATTGTTTGTTTATGTCATCTCTTACCCACCTTAGTGTTGCCAGACGTTTTGCCAATGCTCCGAGCCAGTCCAAGTCAAGGCTCCAACTTCCAGTTCCAGTCCAAGTCCACGTCCAAGCCAAGGCTGGGTGTTCCAGTCAAGTCTAAGCCCAGGCTGGGTGTTCTGATCAAGTGCAATCCCAGGCTTTGTGTTCCAAGTCATGTCGACGTCCAGGCTCCGTGTTCAGTCTCTATGCTTGTGTCCTGCTCTTGTGTCCGCCTCCTACGCTCCATTGCAACAGCAGGCACAGTTGTATTGGTAGATACAGTCCTTCCAAACATTCATAGCATACCGAAATCAATATGTAAAAACACCAGAGATGCCCCTGTCTCTTGCACCCTCTGCTCAGCCATTCATTCAGCTTGAATGCCCATTCCTGCCTGCAATATTCCGTGGGACGGAGATTAATCCGGAGATTACTGCTTTGGAGGTTTTCAGCTTCTTTCCTAACTGTATTTACTCACTGGGTAGGCAGTGTTCCCCTTTTCTCGCTATGTCATTCGTGCCAATATGCACCATAAATCTCTGGCTGTTCTCGCTGTCCCTTGAGAATATCCGGCAGCCGGTGGGATACATGATGGATCCTGATACCCCCACTGTACTGGGGTAAAAAAAAAAGCTGAGCATTATATTACAAAAATGTGGAAGAAAAGGAGAGGAGAACTAAAGGTGATAGAATAAACATGGAGTAGGAAGGATGAAGTAAAGAGCTGGGAAGTGATTGGTGAAAGAGACAGGCCTTGGAAGCCAGAAAAGGAGGAGCAGCAGCAGAGGGAGTCGATGGATAGGCAAGATGATTAGGTGAGTGTGGGAGTAAAGGGGCTGGGAAATGGTGAAGGCAGGGGTGTGCTGCTAGTTGAGGAAATTACTGGAAGTTTCTGAATTCGATGTTCCTGCTATCTGGTTGGAGGCCAGACAAACGGTATATAAGTTGTTATTTCTCCACCTTAAGTGTAGCCTCATCGCAACAGTGGAAGAGACCATGAATGAATATATCGGAATGATAAATGGAAGTGGAATTGAAACGGGTTGCTACTAGGAGATCCGCTTGTTCAGGCGGAGGGGCCATAGATAATCGGCACAAAGATCACCCAATCTCCATTAGTTCTCAACGATATGCAGGGGGCCACACCGGGAGCACGGAACTGAGTAAATGATCCCAATAGACCACAGTTAAAGTGTCGCCTCATCTGGAAGGACTGTTTGGTAGTGATGGTAGTTGATGTGTAGTTGTCGGGGCAGGTCTGGACTTGTTTCACTTGCAGAGAGAGATCAGCAGGGAAGGACAAATGGACAAGGGAGCGATCATTGCAGAAAGCAGAAAATGGGGGTGGAGTGGGCGTGTGAGATATGCGCGGAGATATGCGCGGAGGCGGATAGAGTGGTAGGTGAGGACGAGAGGAACCCTATACCTGGTAGGTTGGCAGGAAGATGGGATATCAGCAGATGTGTATGAAATGGAAGAGATACAGTTGACGGAAGCGTTGATAGTGGAAGAAAGGGAACCCCTTACTTTGATGAAGGAGGACATCCTCTTTGTTCTTAAATTAAACGGCTCATCATGAGAGCAGATGCATGAATTGAGAGAAGGGGATGGCGTTTTTACAAGCAACAAGGTGGGATGCGGTATAGCCCACGTAAATGTGAGCATCCGTGGATATATAATAGATATCGGTGGATAAGCTGTTTCTGGGGTTAGAGGCAGATAAGTTGAGAAACGGGAGGGTGGTGACGGAAATGGACAAGGTAAATTTGAGGGTAGGGTGGGGGTTGGAGGCAAAGTGGATAATGACGACGAGTTCAACATGGGTGCAGGAAGCAGCGCAAAAACAGAATGCAAAATGTTGTAAACTCTTCCGGTTTCATCACGGAGGATATTTTCAAAAGGCGAAGCCTTACAAAGAGTTGAGGACTACTATCACCCTGGCCATGCCTTCTTCTCGTTACTACCATGAAGGAAGAGGTACAGGAACATGAATGCACACAGCCGATGTTTAAGGAACAACTTCTTCCCCAACGCCATCCGATTTTTGAACGGAATGTGAACCATTATTAACAATGTCGCTCTATGCTTTGCTATTTTTGCAGAGTTCATTCCAAATAGCCATAAGATTGATTTTGACGGCAGAAAACTACTGTGCCACGTCAATGGCTTTCGGGACAGACTGGGAAAAGAAGCAATTAAAATAAAACTAGAGAAAGTAAATTTTAACAATGACGATGTCGTCGTCTAGGTAAGGAATGGAATTATTTTGTAAACACGGTGGGAGAGCGGAATCCTGATAGAATGTTCACTAATCAATCAGATGGGACAGACTAGGATTATAAATACCACCAGATGAGAAATGCCCAGGCATCAAGATGAGGGAGATTGTAATCGAAACGGCCCTGATGATCGAGACCTGTACCCGGTCGGTTGCCCGAGACAAATTATTTGTAATTTGTAATTTTGAAACAACAAATGTACCGCTTCTGTTGCATTTGGAACAATAACTTAACCAAACTAACAGACTGGACGAGTGACAAGAAGGGATCAGTTTTAATACATCGTCTTTTGCAACACAGGCTGATAGGCCAGAATTATTAAAGGAAGGTGAATTAAGTTACGAGCTGGTATAATATTCTTTGCTGTGGACTACACAAGGTGCACCGCAATGCATAAAGCAATTGCACAGACCTGTTCCTTCCACATAATCCTTTGATCATAGAACAGGAGAACCTTATACAATTCACACAGAAGATCTTTCCATCATACTTTTCACATCCGGTTTATAAAGAACGTCACCAGTGAATCACCCTTCCAACACTTGGCTTATTGGTGACAGAAAATGGACGTGACTGATCAGGACTTGAACACAGTCAAACTCCTGACCAAGTGTAGAGAGTGCAGTAGAAGATGAATGATAGACACAAGCATAGATAAAAATCTGCAAACAAAACAGAAGTGTTCTCAAATACTTTGTTCTGAGTCTTTATTTCATTTGCCACAGCGGTCCTTGATAATTTTGTCTAAAAGATAAAAATTATATCCCCGTTACATAATCAGGGAGAGAGCTTCCTGTAACTAAGTTTAGAAAAAATAAAGAGACCAGTCAGAGAAGTGAATTTCATTGACTTCATTTCTACTTTCAATACAATCAGTACCCAGACGCCGATAAGAAATCTGTTTACGTTGGATCTCAACACCTCTATCTGTAACTAGATCTTGGACTTCCTGAAGACAAGACCATAGGCAGTCCATATCTATAGCAACATATCTGGCTCCATTATGCTGAACAAAAGCGGCGCACAAGACTGCTGATAATTCCGTTGCTGCTTGAACTGTTGATGGTCGACTGCACTGCCAGATGCATTTCTAACTACATCATTATATTCGCTGACGACGCAACACTGTTGGGCCTCATTACTAACGTTGATGAATCGGCATACAGCTAAGAGGTAGAGTGGCTGGTGGACTGGTGTAAACACAACATCCTGAATTGCAATATGAACAAGACTATAAAGATCACTGTAGACCAGGAAGGTCTAGGCTGCCCACACCTTTTATCACATCATGACGTCTCCATGGAGATATCCAGGAGTACCACCTTCATTGGCGTGCACGTTATTGCGAATCTCAACTGTTCCTTCAAACCATCTGTTTTGCCAAGTGTGCACGACAGCGCCTTACTTCCCAATAAGTCAGGCAAGGGAGCTGCCCATCCACCATATTCTATCGGAGCACCTTCCAAAGATGTGCTGCTTATTATGTTAATTGTAAATTGTGCTGGGACTAGGTTGGGATTAAATGAGCAGGCTGCGGGCAGTCCGGCTCGTTGGGCCGGTACTGCCTGCTGGGCACGATATATCTGAATAAGTAAATACTGTACATACCTACATACATCCATAAATACGTACAGGTACATGCATTCATAGATACGTGCATACATATGTAGGCACAAACATACAAACATAAACAGATCACGACCGCATATGTTTGCCCAATTTATGGACCAACTCTAAACTCTCTCTCTCTAATGGACAGAATCGCACAAGGGCACTCTGGTCTTAGTTGATGCAAATGGTTATCCTCAAGTCTTCTCCCAACTGTTTGACTTCATGACGTTGTACTTGCAACTCAGTGGTACTAGCACAGTTTTTGTTTGATTGTCCGGCCGCGTCCAGTCCCGTCAGTTCAGAGGGATTGGTGCCTGATTGTCGACAGTAAGCAGCGGCGTGATCCGGATTTTTATTTTAAATGTGAATACCGACCAACGTAGGTCAGAAGGGTAGTAGCTCTTTATTTTATTGTTCATTTCAGTTAATTTAGTGGCGATGGCGATACTATGCTGTGGAAAGTGTGGTCTTTCCAAATGTATCACTTGATACCCGGCAGCCATACCGCCCGCAGAATTGATGGTCAAGACGTACAAAAAAACTGGAAGAACTCAGAAGATCGGGCAGAATCCGGTGAACGAAGCAGTCAACGTTTAGTGACGAGATCCTTCGTCAGGACTCAAATTATTGGTCTTTTCCATTATCCTGGAGCAGATTATCTATATTTCCACGTTGGCGGACTTCTTGCTCATAACTGCTTTTCGCACTGTGGCTGTCGTGCACTAGCAAGCACGGGAAATTCCGTTTGCTTCACGGTCGCTTTCACTTTCGATAGCCAAGTCGCTATCTGCTGACAAACGCAGCAGCAACAATATTCCACAGAGAGAACAGCGTCTGCGGTGATGGAAACAGTGGGCGCAGAGGGTTTTTCTTAATCTATTCCATGTTACTTTATAGTGGATCCACGGCGCTGATAGATTACACATACCCTAGATATGCATACACTCAGATTAACCGTTAGACAAAAATATAGCGATAATCAGAATCAGTCAGGCTTCTGGGAAGCAATGAGAATCAGAAGGATTCCAAATTTGAGAACCGCAGTAAGTCAATCATTTTGTTGCTCGCCCTGTCAGCCGACTTCATACTATGGTGGTTAACCAATGACGTACACTTCATGAACGAGCAAATGGTAATTTTTTCCTTTGCAGCTAGGTATTTCAACACAGTCTTAATAACTGAGGAAACATCCAGTTTCCAGTTTGAAGCTCCCGAGTCTGCTCGATATGGCAAACCATGATTTAGAGTCGATGGTGCTATATTTCGTGACTCTTGCTGGTCCTCACAGTCCTCCTCTTGCCTTTGTACACGATGATAATAAACTTCGTTGCATGAAACGAGATAGTCTTTGTCCGTGGGGGCTGACGGACCGTTTGAATGGGACCGTCGTATGTTATTGGAGCGACTTTCTACATCGTATTGTAAACTTCATCAAAAGTCACAGTTCAAAGAGACTAAATGGAATCAACTTCATCAATGATTTGCGTTTTTCTTTGCTTTTGAAGGGTAAAAACGAATTATAAGCTATCTTTAATGTATATATAAATGTAAGGAAGGTCTCCCTTACGGTATCTTAAAACTGAGAAGCCATGACACCTCATGTGCATCTAACCTGAATGTTGACCAATGTGAAGGTTAATTCCGATGTGGTTCCCTTCCCTCTGAAGGAACCGTAAAGGTGGACAAAGTACTTGGAAACTGATCTGGTAAATTCCTCGGATGAGCTGCTTGCCCTTTTAAAAGAGGTGAACAAGCTTACCCCTGTATATCATGGAATTTGTAAGATTCAGAGGTGGCATTCTGTAAACGTACATAATATCAGTGGGCGTGTACAGGGCAGATGGTAAGATGGGCCTACTGCCAGAAAGATCTCGGACAACCAGGCATAGTAACAAGGTAAGGCGCTGTATGTTTAAAGTACGCTGCACAGATATTTATATCTTCAGTGATGAGTGAAACAGATGGTTGTCCATATATCATTCAAAAAACACTATAGGGGGGAGTAGAAATTCGTTGGTTTAAAATCTGCCATAGGCGAAATACCTGAAGTAACTATGACATAGACAAGAAACAAAATTCAGGTAATCGGATTTTAATAACAATAACTAGTCGATACAATTTTTAGAGTGCATTCTGCTGTGAGTGAAAAATAACCGGGATGCAAAGTTATTTAGAGAACACGTTTATACGGAATCATATCTCAGACTAATATAGTATGTAAAAACGTTTTGTGTTGGACGTAACACATTTTCGTAAATAAAAAACATTGTCTTTTAGCGCAGAACTGAGACAACGAATTAATGTTTTTTTTAAAGATGAAACGACTATTGCGGCATAGTACTTACAACGGTAGAAACTGTATTTTAAGTACAATTCATCTCAGTGATTTCAGTGCCATTGGCGCGTCCTGATGCAGATGCAAGTTTTTATAGCCTTCCTCCTTGCTGAATACGCCGCCAAACTTGGTGTCATACGAATATTTGCCAATCCTGATTGCCTCCTCACCGTCTAGATTGTTGATATAGGTGTTCAACAGCCATGGACTCGACACCGATCCCGGTGGAAAGCCATGCCCACAATCTTCCTGTCAGAGAGTTAACCATCTTCTATAGCTCTTTGGCTTCTCCGTATAGCCTATTTCCAAACCAAGTTACTACTTCATCGTAATGCTAAGGAACTGAAACTCATTGTCCAGATTTCCAAGCGGCACTCTGACAAAGGTTTTGTTAAAGTCCATGTCGATAACTTCTAGCATATTTCCTCAATAGCTTTCCTGGTAAACTCATCAACAAACTATACAAAGTTGGACGAAACATACAAAACACACACAGACACACACACACACACACACACACACACACACACACACACAAACGCACACACAATTATCAATCCATATCAGTCCTCGTCCATCGAAATATGACTGGTGTCTTTGATTACCATCCAATAATTCTCCCACAACCGAGGGCAGGCTCACGGTCAAATATTTTTTCTTATTCTTAGAGGTTTTCTTCAACAACGAAAACATAACTTCGGTTATCCACCAGTTCGGCGGCACCTCATACGTGGCAAAGGATGTTATAAATACATATCCCATCTCAGTTTCTGAGCTACCATCCGAGAAGATCTGAAGAGAAAACTTGTCGGTTCCTTTTATCGTATCCAGCATAATGAAACTCAAGAGAGCAAGAACATCCTCTTTTGCTATCCACAGTCTATGAGCTAACCGGTGAATTACACGGTTCTATAGGTTATGTTCATAATTTAGACCCTTTGGATTTTCCTTTACCATGTTTGCTGGAACAGAGACTTTCCATCTTTTAAACTTTCTGCTATCCGCCTGAAACTCCAGCATAGATATCCATCGTCCGATATTCACTCTCTCCTCTCTTTCACACCTTATCCATCTGAAAACGTGGTATCCTTTTCAATATTATTGTCCAGCTTACTTCCGTGTTCCATCTTTAAATTATTAACGACTTTTTAGTTCCCTTCTGTCGGTTTTTAAGAGCTCCCAATCCTCTAACTTTTTCTAATGTTTGTTCAGTTGCTCTATTCTCTTTGGCTTTTATGATGGCTCTGACTTTTTTTTGTTAGCCATGGTTATGTTACGCCAGCTTTAAGCCACGGATGTAAATGATAGCTCCCACTTAATAACCTACACCAAACAATTCAAACCATAACTACTTTCTCATTGGTCCAGACTTTATAAGTTTATGTCGTGGACACATTGGAGATCTCAAGCGGGATTTTCGGAATAGTCCTGTGCTAGTTCTTCATAAGTGCAGTCCTATTCAGCCTCCGCTTACCTGATGCAAATGTTCTCTTTATTTTCAGCTTTGAATTTCAGCTTCCACGAAAGAATCTACAGTCATCTCCCAGGAATCAATAATTAAGAAAATGTTATTCTATTAATCGTAATCTCATATCACCAAGAGTTCTCTAAGTTTTCAGATTTAATTTGATTACTGTTGCTGAATGAGGAAGATACAACAGGGCTAAGATTGTTCCATACACAGTTAAACGTAGCCAAGTCATCAAGTTCATTGATATTCAGTCGTGAACATTATATCGTCAAACAAAGCAAAGTTCTTACAGACCAAAGTGCCAACGCAGTATATATAACTCACATATAACTCAAAGTAATATGACCTCAAATAAATAAATAAATAAATCCCAGAGGAATGACAACAATTGCGATACGTTGAAAAGTCAAAAGTCAACAGAATAACGTTAGTGGCACTTGAGGACAGCTGAATGGCAGCAGGGAATTCAATAGTCCCACGGCTTTGAGGAAGAAGTTTTTTTCCATCCTAAAAGTTCTCGTTTAATACTACAGAAACTCCGAACTGATGTCAGAGTTAAAAGGGATTGTGGTACGCATGGCAGATATTCTTGTCAGTGCCAAGTTTATTATCCACTGCTCAAAATCTTCCAGACCTATTATAACAACGCTCAGTGAATCTACCAGCAGATTTTACACATTATTTACACAACGGTCCACTCAATCTATGAAGGTACTGCAGTGCATTCTTCAGCATTTCCCTGAATTTTCTTCGAGACAGTGTGTAGATGCACGTGTTGGTGCAGGTACAGAGAAATTGCAACATGAATGCACATTGTTGCAGGATGTAAATCGGATTACTGAAATATTTGTCAGTGTAAAAATAATTTTGCGGTAGCCAGTACGTAGAGTGTACTACATAGGGTACCCACAACAAAATGAAATTCGTTGATATGGCGAACAACAAAATCATCGACTTTCACCTGTTCTTCACCTCCGGATCATTCTGATATCCACTATAGTTGCGGAGTACCCGGCGGACTCTATTTGCTAATATAATATGTCTGACGGTTAAAATATTGAACAGCAGGATCAAAGCAATTGGTCATAAAGGTGTTAATATGCTGTCGTATGATTCATAGGTTTTCCAGAAAGATGATGTATAGTATTCAATTTTGGCGACGCAACGCCACGGCACGTGGTTAATGATCATCACAGGTTCCACTGAAAAGTAAAACGGCACAGATCTCGCACTGCTCAATGTACTCGTGATTACTATAATCACTGCTGCCGTTCTTTCGGTGCAGTATCTCTCTCCAAGCTTTTGACAAGAAATGGCGATAAAGCGATCGAAAGTGAATGCAACCGTGAGCCAAACAGAAACATCCACGGTTGCTACCCTCAGGACAACTATGACGGCGCAGATCGGTGTAATAAGCAAGACTCTGGAATACACATAGATATTATTTATCTGATCCAATCCAACAGCGAAGATGACACTCATTAAATCTGCCGCTTCCATGCCCACTAGATAACGAGTAACGCATTTAGTTAGACCACAATTTCCCCGAGAGAGGATCACAACCGCTATTAAATTAACTGTAAAGAATTAAGAAGAAAGCATGTTAGTTCCAAGCACGTAAAATGTTGTGTGTGTTACTTGATTTAGCCTTGGGGAATGTCCTATGACTTGTCAAATGGCTCCATTTATTTTTTTCTCTAGTATCCTCTCTGATTGTGTTAGAATCGTGGAGTGGAAATGCATTCGGCCCTGTATGGGCCACGGCGCTTGAATGGAGTACAAAGACGTTCCCAAGTTGTGATGTGTCACTAACTTCCCAACAGCTTACACCGCGGTATTTGAAGTCCACAAAAAAGTTAGCGGTCAGCGTCCAATTGAGTGAGTCACTGCAAATTAGCTCATCAACAGAGTGACGGATGTTGAAGGGAGCATTAAGCATTCCTAGAAAGTGCACTAAGAGGGTTTTATACTTCGGGTAAAATATATTTGGAAATTGGAACACCGAATAACAATTACAACAACAACAATAATAATATTAATAATAATAATATCAATGATAATATCAACAATAATGAGGATTTTACCAGCCTGAGCCGAGATAAATAATTATAATAACATTAGACATTATCGCTATTGAAGGAAAAGTTAAACAAGATATGACTTCTTTCTTGAGTTCGTACTTTGAAACAAAGTTTTGATGAATGATGTTTCCCACTTACTCTGCCTATGTGAGTAATCAGATTGAATAAATTTGCTAGAGGGTCATGTGAGGTGTTGGGTTGATTCTTCTTCTTTTTGGAACCTTCCTGGATGCATGACCCTTCATCGAAAAGAACCACACGGTCGCAGCTCAGCAGATATTTATGAGGAAGCAGCCAACGCCTGACTCAGAGTTGCGGACATCTTCCCAGGAACTAACGGGTTGCTTTCGGCTATTCACAACGATTTGTTTGACACAAAAATGCAAAGACATATAAAAAACTGTAGAAACAATTGAAGATGATTAATGTAAAAAATGTCAAGAAGAAGAGGAATGAACCCAACACATCACAAGATCCTCTAGCAATTTATTCAATCTGATTATTCACATAGGCAGAATTAGTGGGAAACATCATTCATCAAAACTTAGTTTCAAAATTCGAACTAAATTTCTCAGTATAAATACAAGCTTGATCCGTTCTTACAGATAAGACATCCATAATAAAAATCCGATTATAATACTACAGGAACAAAAAACTGAAAAAGTACACTTAATAGATATAGTCCTTCCATACACACATAACTTTCAGAAATTATATTAATCAACACCAGAAATATGCTGAAAACAAAGAGGAAATTGAAAGTCTTTGGAATATGAACAAGGTATACCTTGTCCAAATAATAATATCTACAACTGGTATCATCCTACAGACACTACACAATGGCTCTAAACAATTAGTGATGCGCAAACATTTCCGTGTATAGCTTCAGAAAGCAACAGATGTAAACATCAGGAAATGGTCGGAAAGTTCCTAACAATTATGAAAAGAGCTTGATGGCTCTGGACGCTCCTTAAGTTTTACCGGCATGAGTTGGGGAAAAAATATAAATTAATAATAATTTCTGAATTAGGTGAAAACATGTTATAAAATCAGAAAAAAACAATCAATTTGTACCTTGACAAATATTCAATACGTTGAACATTGGAACGTACAGATGTTTTGATAAGTAAATCTAAACCAATTAATATAATGAGTAGAAATATTTTTTAAAGATATAAACATTAACTTTGGACGAAATAGTTGCTTCGCATTAAATATAAAGAGAGCTGCAAATAAGCTAGTAGAATATAGAGCAGACAAGCGGGATGTAGTACAGTTTCTAGATGATTCGGGAACATATCGCTAAATGGGACATCAAGAAGTAAAGTAAATCACTCATCCTGCAATAAATGGAAGTCTTTCGATAGAACTCACTGCAACGCTTCAGAAGATCTGCCAAATAAAGCTCAATAGTAAAGATATTACAAAGGCAGTAAGCATGTTAGCTATACGAAATTTTACCTAGTCTGAAACTGGTCTGTAACGATTGCAAGGTAAATTCAGAATTGAAATGACAAATTACGGGAAACACCATGTGCTAGGGCTTTACTCTTTGGAGAGGAGGAGGATGAGAGGAGAAATGTATAAGATATTAAGAGGAATAGACAGAGTGGACAAACAGCTCCTCTTTCCCAGGGCACCACTGCTCAGTACAAGAGGACATGGCTTTACAGTAAGGGGAGGGAAGTTCACGGGCGATATTAGAGGAAGGTTTTATACTCTGAGAGTCGTTGGTACTTGGAATAAACTGCCGAAGGCAGTGGTGGAGGCAGAAACACAAGTGATGTTTAAGAGACTACTAGATTGGTATATGGAGGAATTTAAGGTGGGGGGTTGTATGTGAGGCAGGGTTTGAGGGTCGGCACAACATTGTGGGTCGAAGGGCCTGTAAGATGCAGTGCTATTCCATGTTATATATTTTATGTTCTATGTACTCGAACGGTCTCATGTTAATACTACCGACGTCAGAAGGAAGAGGAAGAGCAGATGACATAGCAGTCAGATAAATCAAATAAGTATACACGTCCATCAACGAAAACAAGATTCAACAGCAGCAAACGCTATGATTTGCTTGGTTATATGCAACTGATATAAAAACGTACACACTGATAAATTAAAAAAAAATACAGCCTAGCGGAAAATTAAGAAATTATCACTACAGCTGAAAAGGTTTACCACTGGAAGAACATGACGCCCTGTAGACGTTATTTCCACGATCACAACAGACTAGATATCACCAAAGAAGCGTGTAACACTTGACCAATTGTTACAGACCATTTCCCAGAAACTTAGGGGTTACCTGGGGAATTTATGGCCAGTTGTTTAACACAAAATAAGACAAAATACAAAATACATAAAAAATTACCAAGAACCTCAAATCAATTATTGCAGAATTGCCATGACTGGACATTGTCCGACATACCAAACGGATGGCCTAAGACAGATTGGCCTTTGGACTCCCAGAATCTCGGAGCTCTGAAGACGCGGATCGAAGGTCGGTGAACAGACAGATTGGTGTGTCGTGGGACCTCACTATCTTTGGCTGTGTGCACAGACTTAAGATGTTTTCTGCGCATAGCTTGGAAAAAGCGACGCAATAGACTTTTAACATCGTGGACCATCTAGTTGTTTGCTATGTCTCCACTCTCGCTGTGAAAGGGATACATCGCTTTCTCCTGTATTAGAAACAGTGGGACCTTGGGTATTTGTTATTCTGGATGAGGGCGCTGGTTTTGGAGTACAGCAAGTCTGTGTCTTTCGAACATGCTTGAGTGATCGGTGGTGGTTGCCGATGCTTTTTTCCGGTGGGGGCATGGGGGATTCGCTGCTTGCTATCACTTATGCGCCGGACGGGGGGGAGCTAGGGGGAACTTTGGGGTTCTAACACTCCGCTGCCATTCATTCTTTTGGACAGTCCTCTGTTTTCGGCGATAATTGCGAAGAAAAAGCATTTCAGGATATACATTGTATACATTTCTCTGAAATTAAATGTACATTTTAAACCTTTGAAGAAGAAGAAGAAGAAGAGGAATTTGTCAAAAGAAAAAAAAAGAACGAATATGGCGGTGAAGTGCTTCACCTGGCAGGCGCAACAGAAAGGTTAATTAAAAAGAAGTGAATGACCAGGCATTAATTTGCTTGGTTGTGGAATGAGGCGATCTGTAGGTTCTTTGAAAAAAAAACTTTTGCATGGTAAATTACTATTTACTTCTTCGTACCTGCTAGTTACGAGTTTTTTCAGTAGTTTGGATTCACACTTGGATGTCTAGGGTTGTTGATGCAAGTAAAATAATGGCACAAAGTGCAATGGTGGTATTGACAAACTAACCAGTACTCAAAATGATCAACAAGCATGAATAAAAATATGACTGATCTTCTGATGCAACATCTGTGCTGAGCAATACCTTATCTACTTCATAATGCAGTCGGTAAGGCGATAAGAAGCAAGCACAGAATTATCATTTATTAGCATTAACATTACATTCAGTTACTTACCGGGTATTCCAACCGCTAAAAGTACAGGATAGAAAATGCTCACTACATAGTAAATCACCGGATATACCATAATTCATGTGAGGCAATCAGATGCAAGAAGGCTCCCAACTCTAGGGTGAACAGGGGATTAGTTTATTCAACTCTCATAGAAGAAATGGAATGCCCACAGTGCCAATTAGTGCGAACTCTCTGTCCGCTAAACCCACTGAGCAAACAAACATAAACATTTTTTTAAATCATGGTGTCACCGTAGATTGTATTTTGTCTCTCGTAGGATATTATAATTAGTTTAAAAAGTTCCATAGCTGTTTCTGCGGCAGAATGCCTGCGGTCCTTCCATGAATGAAACAGTATTTCTAGGTATATTTGCCGATTTCCAATTTATAAAATTCAGCATTGATGCTTCGGTTGGCATAAAAAATAACGTATATGGCATGGAGATATCGGTGCCATTACTTCTGTCTTATAAGGCAGGATTGGGGAGTATCGGCTGATGAGAAATATCGCAGGTCAGGCAAAGAATGTTGAGGTATATGTAAGGTAGCAGTAGCAGGAATGAAACGAATATCTTGACGAGGACAAGGGCTGTAGAAGAGCACCATGTGCGAATTTATGGGGGGAAACGGTAAAGCCATTACCTTTGGACTGCAGACAACATATCCTAGCACACCTGGGGATCCTGTAACTCGTTTAAGAGCAAATGCGTATTTGACAAAAGATTATTCGACGAAGGATCGATGGAATTTTGTGATTTTCATCACTGTTTACTGTTGAAAAGGACAAAAGAAAAAATAGAAAAAAGAGAAAAATGTCTTGAAACATATCCGTATTATTAAAAGAGGAAGTGCTGGAGGATTTGATGTGGATATAAATTGAAAAATCAACAATGCCTCTCAGCATGCTGGAAAGCAAGTCAAATAATGTTTGACAGAGACAGTTGCATCATCGTTCAGCACGGTTTTGGGAGATTGGAAGTACGCAAGTCTGTTCTGTGGCAAAATTCGTCTCGCAAATTTGATACAGTTGTTTTATTATGAAAACATGACCGAGGAGATAGATAAGGGCTGGTAGAGGGACTTTGTCTATCTGACTTTAAAAAAAAAGTCCCGCTTGTCAGAGCATTAACGAACTTTAGATCACAGTTGATCCACATTGAGTTGGCCAATTCGATACAACTCGCCTTGCTGTCAGGAGTCAGGGGGTGCTATTTGATGGTTTCAAATTGGAAGGCTTCGTCCACTGCTGTACGAGATGGAACAGTTTTATGTCCACTGTTTTTCTTTTGTCTTGTATGCTAACGAATTGGGCAAAGTCGTAGATAGCACGTTTAGCAAGTTTACAGAGAGCATATACATTTCTATCGTAGTGGACTCAAAAGGACGTATAAATCCACTTCAGGACCTTTATTAAAGAAGAAAATAGGACAAGACATGCTACATAAAAGTCGGCCAAGTGCGATTTTTTTTGCATTTTGGTAAGATAAAACCGCGGATAGGGCGGGGTGGAGTGGAGGGCATTGAAGAATAAAGAGACGAACGATGTAAGTGCAGTTACCTCTTAAAAGTTTTGTCAGGCACATACACGTTATAAAGTAGCTTTAATATGCAAGGGTACTGTGTCAGGACGCCATGTTACATAGGTTCAAGGAGTTATCCAGACAACACTTGGAATATTGGAGAACGTACAGTCCTCTAACTAGAAGACGGACGTCATGAAGGTGGAAACCGTAAACAAAATATTCGCAATACTGTTGCTAGGCCTGCTGAGCTAGAGTTCTAAATGGAAACCGGATAGGCTGAGGAATCCAGAAGAAAACCTGGACTCTAAGAACCCGATGGTGACCTAATAGATGTGTAACGATAATGAAGATAGCAGTAAGAACAAATGCTCATTGATTTTACTTAGGGTACAGGAATATAAATGCGTACACATGTTTAATATTCATGTGGAAAACACGTGGTACAGAAACATGAGAGTCCCAGGATTAGAACGCTGGATACCTCTTGTAAGGTTCCAGAACGCGACACAGTTCAGGATCCAGCAGCAGCTGAAGGCAATCTGAAAAGTAAAAAAGGCAAAATTAAGCAGCAAACATCACTTAGCAAAATCTAGCATCAAAATGCAAACTCATGAACGTCACAATATCTTACGGTAAGTGCAAGCCAGACCAAGTTTGATAGTAAGAGTCCTACAAATTATTTTGCGACTGCTCTATTATTACCCATAGTACAGAACATAATAACAGTCCGATTATATTAACACAGGATAACCCAACAGGAGCAGCCGTCTTAGAAGATACAATCCTTCCAAACATACATAGTATACAGAAATCAACGTGAAAAACGCCAGAGGTATGTTGAATAAAAAGAGAAAATTGGAAGTCGATCGAGCATGACGAGGGTATGGACAGGCCCAGTCGTAATATCTAGAACTGGTGTCATCCGAAAATGACTACACAATAGCATTGAACAGTTAAGCCAAGACATTCCTAGACTCCTAGAAATCTCCAGAAAGGTAATATATGAAACACGACTAGAATAGTCAAAAGGATCCTAAAAATTGAAAAATAAGCGTGTCTGTGCATACATGAACCTAAGGTTTTAACAGCCTGAACACAGAGAAAAAAAAACTGTGTCTGTTTTTAAAACACCGAAATTTGCGCCATATCATATCTCAAAACTGAAGATATAAAACTATTCAACAAAATGGTAGCCTCCATCTCGAAGACATAGCAGGAACAAAGACAGTTGATCTGTCTGCTTCCACTGTCCTCGACCCATCGAGTTCAATGTTTTCCTCCATTATTTAAATCCATCATGGCCAAAATCTTCCTTGCGGCAAGCCACGACCAGGTGTTTAACACATAATATAACAAAAATGCATAATAAATTATCTTCAATTCGCCGAGTCCATATTTTTTCTTGGCTAATACTGCAGCAAAATATTCTCTAAGTATCTAATTTACATTCTCCGCATCCAAGAAAATGTTCTCCTCTTTATCCTCGAGAGGTCGCACGCTTCCGCTAGTTATTCTCTTCCTCTAGATGTGTGTATGGAATGCCTTGGGATTCACCTCGGTACTAGTTACCATGGGCTTTTCATACGCCCCACCCCAAGTTGTTCTAATTCCCGTCTTTCATTGTTTTCTGGTTTCTTCATACTTTCTTTGATCGTTACTTCCGAAGGTTTGCATACTTTTCCTTTTTCTTCTTGACTAAATTCATCACTTCTCTGAAAATACAGAATTCTTGTTTTCTTTCCATCGCCGTCCTTCTTTTTTAACTTTTCTGTACTTTGTGCAATTGATCTCTAAACACCCTCCATTTGTCTGTGAACGATATCCACATGCTTCCCAGAAAAAAAGAGCTGTTCCAATTTAACGTTTCATTGTTCCTCCAGAATGCAATTATAATTTACTCTAATTCAATTTAAATCATCCCGCACGTACCATACGTATCCTTACCTAATGCAATTCTGAATGTTAATGAGTTGCAGTCCCTCTTCTCTGACTACTCAGTCACTGAAAGGTCTGTTACCTTGCCAGGCTCATTAATTAATACCAGGTCGATTGCGGCCGCTCCTCTACTTGGACCGTCCACATATTAATTTAAGATGCCGTCCTGGATAATACACTTAACAAATTCTGCCTCCCCCCCCCAACCCCACAAACTCTTGACTCACAGAGTGTTCCATTGTATATCATGGAATTTAAAATCCGATGACAGCAGCTCTATTACTTCTACACTATTGCTCAGTCTGATTACACAACTGTTAAGTATTGTTCCGCTGGCTATTTGGAGATCTGCAGTACAATCTCATCAGTGTGATTGCAACATTCCAGTTCCTGAGTTGTACCCAAATGTATTTACGGCCTTACATTTGAATGCAACAGTAATATTGTTCTCGATCAGTATTGCAAACATCGTCCCCCCCCCCCCAGACTTTTTGATCTCCTCCTCAATCTTTTCAAGAACTTCGAAACATGGTACATTAATCAATCAGTCCTGTTGCTCTCTCAACCAAGTTTCAGTAACGGATACAACATTGTAGTTCCATGTACTGATCCATGCTCTATGTTCATTACCCTTACTCATAATTCTCCTGGTATTAAAAGATATAAATTTAAAATTTTCTGAAAGATCATTCTTTCTTAGTTCGGTTTTTCCTTGCAGTACTTTCCGTGACATTTACCTTCGGATCAGAACCTTCCGTTACTGACCTGTTGTTCCTGTTCCCAGCCCATTGAATTCCGAGGTTAAACTCTCCCGAATATTGTTTACAACCACCGACCAGGTTATTGGTTCTCTCCAGTTCAGGTACAACAAGTTCCTCTTGTACAGAACATCCTTTCCCTAAAAAAGTTTCCAATGATTCAGAAAATTGAAATCCTGTCTCCTGCTCCCTCTGCTCAGCCACTCATTGATCCTACCACCGCATTCCTCTCTGCACTGGACCGTGGCATCGCGAGTAACTCGGGATTACAACCTTCGAGGTCTTCAGCCTCCTTCCTAACTCTACATAATTCTCCGTTTTTTTCTCTCTGTCATTCGTGCCAATACGCACAACGATCATTGGTTGACCACGTTAGTTGACTGAACTATTAAGTCATTAACTATTAAGTCATTGGTTGACAGAACTATTAAGTCATTGGTTGACCGAACTATTAAGTCACCTACTACTGTCCTTTGCTTTTGACTCTCAGTGTCACTCTCAGTGCCATTAGCCTGGTCGCTAGATCCGTGCCTGATTGACCATTCCTCCCAGCAGTATCGAAAGAGATATACTTGTCGCTGAGGGAAATATCCACAAGATACCCTGCACTGACCCTGTCAGACAGCCGCTGAAGATGGGTGCAATTTCCAAAGATATTTCAGCACGAAACCGTTGACGACGCTGGAGCATTCCATCCGGACTACTCTGTAAGAACAAAAATGCTTACCACATCCTAACCATGCCTCCGCCTGTTCAAGTCGAAGACTGTTACGCTGCACCCTTCCCACTCAATCACTGGCACTCTCCAGTAACTGCCGTTCCACTTGAGCCTACCTTCCTTTTCTTTGCAGCTGACCTCCAACGCCGGTACTTACCGCGCATGCGAACCCGAAAAAAAACCGGCATTGTTCGAAACTGCTCATTTAATGTTCTCTCTCCGGACTTTGGTGCGATCCTGACACCGACACTGACACTTCCTGCGCCTAAGATGCTGAAAGACAGACCGGGTTTACACACGTGATACTCTTTTCACTTTTTTAAATTTTTAAGTACGGCCGAAACCATTGCAATTTTGCACAAGTATTGATGTAGAAGTCGCCATTCAGCTCTGCATTAGAGGTGCGACTGCTTTAGGGACTCCACACCGGATTTTGTCTCGAGCTTTACTCCTGAATTCTTCCCTATGAGAGAATATAGACGCAAGGCTGCGGAGGTTTGACATCAGAGGTTCTTTTCTCCAATATGAGTTGTCAACCACTGCTAACGAGCCCTGTCTGCCCGAAGGCTCCAGTAACCCGTTTTGTGACTTATCCTGTCAATTGAAACGGTCCACTGGGATTGGTAGCCGTACTACATGTGAAGGTCAGGAAAATGATTTTTTTTTTTGTCAGAGGCCATTTAATTCGCACACCAGTTAGTAGGTTGTGGAGGCTTATCTCCGTCGCTACCCTCGGCTACTACAAACTTCTTATCGGGTGAGAGTAACTGCGTTGTTTTCTCAGAGCACAGGAACATCACGCTTTTATCTGTATCATGTGGCGTGGAATAAATAAAACACAGGATTGGAAAAATCTGAAGAATGTTGCAGCACACACAAAATACTGGAGGAGCTCAGCAGACAAGCAGCACCAAGGAAAAGTGTACAGTCAGCGTTTCGGGCCGAAACCCTTCCGCAGGACTGGAGACAAAAGCTGAGGCGTAGAGTTGAAAACGGTGGAGGGAGGCGAGAGAAGAACTAAAGGTCATAGGAGAAACCTAGAGAAGGAAAATTGAAGTAAACAGCTGGGAAGGTGATTGGTGAAAGAGACTGAAGGCCATGGAGGTGGAGCACCAGAGGGAGGCGGGCAAACCGATAAACTGCGGGAAGGAATAAAGGGGAATAAAGGGAATTACCTGAAGTTTGAGAAATATTTGTTCCTGCCATAAGTTTGGAGGCTACACAAGTGATGTATAAGTTATTCCGCCAAACTAATCACGAAAGTGGAGGAGACCGTGGATGGATGTACCGGAATGGTAACGGGAAGTGGAATTCAGGCAGACGGAGCGTAGATACTTGACGAAAAGGTCCCCAATCTACGTCGCGTTTCAACGATATACAGGAGGCCTCACCAGGAGCAACTAAGAGATTAAATGACCCCAACAAACCCCAGGAGAGGTGTCGCCTCAACTGAAAAAAACAGTTTATGGCCCTGATTGTTAGTGATGGAGGAGGTGTAGACTTGTTCCGCTTGTAGAGACAGATCAGCGGGGAAGGATAAATGGACAGGGGATTCGCGTAGGGAGCGAACGGTTCCGAAAGAGAGGTTGGGGTGGGAGATGTACTTGCTGGTAGGTTCACATTGAAGGTCGCGGAAGCTTCGGACATTTACGCCCTGGGCTCGGAGCCAGATTGAGTGGTAGGTGCGGACAAGAGCAACCCTGTCCCTGGTAGGTGGGCGGGTAGCGGGGATAAGAGCAGACGTGCGTGTGTCATGGCCCGGTCCGTGAATACCTCATTCCAGTTCACGGTCCGGTCCAGCTCCTTATTCCAGGTATTCCGGGTTTCTCCAATTTCCATTGAGGCAGCTGATTCTGGTTTGGGCTGGCCCATAAATTGCTTCAGGATTCAGCCTCTGGCTGCTGGATTGTTCCTGTCTGAACCCCCTGCCTCTATCCACTTCCCTTTGCCTTGAGTCTTGCCTCGCCTCGCCTCTCTCGGCCTGCAGCCTTGTTTCGCATCGGCCTGGAGCCCTGCCTCGCCTCGGCCAGGAGCCCAGCCTCGCCTCGCCTCTGCCTAGAACCCTGCCTCGCCTCGCCTCGCCTCGCCTCTGCCTGGAGCCCAGCCTCACCTCGCCTTTCCTCTGCCTGGAGCGTTGCCTCACTTGACCTGTGTCAGGAGCCTTGCGCTGTTTGGAACTTTCTGTCTGTGTCCACGCCTTCGCTTGGTAGGTCCGGCCGTTTCACCGCTACCTAGCATTGGGAACTGTGTCGTCGTGTTCAACGCTCTCTGTTATGAGTCCCGGCCTGACGTCCTGTACACAAGGAGGAGTCCCAACCCTATTTTTTGTATGATGAGTCCCGGCCCTACGTCCTGTTTTAAGCAAGTTGGTGAATTTGACCGATAAAAGGAACAAAAATCTTCTCCCATTCCGAATATTATAGACAACTGGCCATCGCAGAATGCAATGAATCGCCATCATAACTACGTAAATATAATTCATGTGGATGTTCAACCAGCATACAGTATGAAATTTGTCACAACACTGGCGCTTCACAGTGCTCAGAGCAGGAAGCTGTAAAACGAAATTTGTCACGGAGCGTGTATGATAGTAACAAGACAAAGAGTATTGTAATAGAGCAGGAGCAGCATTACATTCCTGAAATTCAATCCAGGAATTTCATTCACTCGAAGTGTCCCTCAGTCTTGTGACAATCTCTAAGTATATTTCCGGTTCCTAGGTTATTTCCCACGGAAGGGCACGGCGAGGAACTAATCCCCTTGATTCCATATACTGTATATGTGCCGTTCCAATCGATCACGCTAATTATGTCTCTTTCTTATGCCTGTGTGCTGCCTCCCAGTTCACCACAACCCACCATATTCCGAAGAACCTCCGGACCACTTTTATGGGACTATGTTCACATCATCGGAAGTCTACTTCTCTACTCCTTCCATTTGTTTCCTCCACGTAAAATGGCTACTCTATGGAGTAGCGGTTAGCGTAATGCTATCACTGTGACCCGGGTTCAATTCCCGCCGCTGTCCGCAAGGAGTTTCTACGTCATACCGATGATTGTGTGGATTTTGTAGAGGGTTTTCCAGTTTCACTTCACGCCCCAAAGACGTACAGGCTATTTTAAATTTTAAATAACCATATGAATATATTTGGATGGTGCAATATCTTTGGGTTGGAGGAGCCTGTTAATGTACTGTATCAACCTCACTGGTCATCTTGTCAAGAAGCTCAAACAAGCTCGTAAGAAACAATACTATGCTGACTCCTCCTATTCGGCCAAGGGTTTCTATATGCTCATATATCCTATCCCTAAGGAAAGAATCTCCACACATTTCCTTACAATTGGCGTTGGACTCATCGTATATAGTTTGCACGATTTCCACTTCTTCTTTTCTTAAACAGAAGAACACCATTAGCCATTCGCCAGTCCTTAGGGCCATCGCCTGTGCCAAGAAAGGACAGCAAGGTATGAGACGAGGCCTCAGCAATATTGTCTTTTCACTCCAAAACTTAGGTAAATCCCATCAGACCCTGATGACCTTTTCAATTTGAAACTCATCAAGTGGCACAAAACTTCCCCTTCCTTGACTTTTAAACAACCTAACATAGTTATACATTTAGCACTGATCTACATATCCATTCCTTGTTAAATAATGGGGAAAAATACTCAGTAAGTACTGACTCACATTTCCATCATCGAATCACATGTTCTATAGTTGTTTTGTCCTACTATCTCCCTAGATATCCGTTTGTTTTTGATGCATGTATAGAATGCCCTAGAATTCAACTTGATCCTATTTGCCAATAACTTTTCAGGGACCTCCTGGTTTTCCTAATTTCCTTCTTTAGTTTATCTCTGGCTTCTTTATACTCCTTACGTTATTTTAACTTCCGAAGCTTTAAATATTTCTTTTTTTTCTTGACTAAATTCATCGTCTCTCTGGAGATCCAAGGTTCTCTTATCTTTCCATCGCCGTCCTGCTTTCAACCAGGAACATACATTTCCTGTAATCTGGGCATTCTCCACACGTCTGATGTGGACTTTGCAGAAAAAAAACTGATGTTCCTAATGAACTCTTCTGAGTTCCTGTAGAATTCCCACGTATTGAATTCTCTCGCATTTCAAATATTTGGCGCTTTGTAGGTTAATTGCTCCTTGTGATTTGCACTGTGTCTCGGCCAATGTGATCGACGGTGTTGGGCTGCCCATCTGGAAGTGTTAGAAAGACCTATTGTGTTGTATTTCGATAAATAAATATAACATGGAACTAATTCTAGAAAAAAAAACAACTAAATTCCAAAAACCTGAAGCAGCATTAAAATAAAATGAAAGGAAAAGTTTAGAATGTCGGGATCATCAATGGAGAGAGAAGCTGAGTAACATATTAGATTGAACGCTATTCTGCAGATAAACGATTATTTCCCGCTCACTCAGATTCTCGCATCTACTGCATTTGCTGAACTATACGCAGAGGGACAAAATCATTGCATAACTAGAGGACATAAGCAGTACAATATTTGCACTATAAGTAATTAATTTCCAGGATGTATTAATCTTGAAGGAGAAACCCTAAACAACTTCTAATCTCAAAAATGAAATGGTTCGTACAAGAAAGAATTTGAATGGCAGCTGTTACACTAACACAAACATTTGTAGACAATCTATTGTCTTTGGCTCCATCCAATGTTGATAGCATTGCTCTACAGGAAATGGCAGTTAGTAAACGATGACGTTCAGCACTGATAGCTTGTGCACTACTGTAGAGTAGCGTCTGCAGTTATCGGTTGCGAATGGCATCAGCAGAACTTCTGATGGTTATAGTTGTTACAGTAGTGGAGAGATTTATATGACAGTATCTATGGTTAGGCAAGCGTCTTGTTCATTAGACCTGATCGCGCTCTGACACTTCTCCTGACGGTTGTTAACATGGATTGCTCCGTTTCTCTCAAGGTCGGTTTTCCATTCAGTCGCTTTATTGCAAATTGTTCTCTAAGGTGACGTGAACGATATTGTACCCGGACAACAGCGCACGCGGTTATACTGACGGTGGCCGGAGTGAGCTGTGTGAGATGTGTTCCCTTTACGTTGCAGAGAAACCCTATGTCCTAATTGACCATCTTTCACGGCGTAGCATCTTTAAAACTGGTTTCTCTAATGCTATCGTCTTGTAGACAGTTCAATCACTGGGCATTGTGGGCAATTGCTTAATCGTCTTGTTCAATGTGTTAACGATCATAAATGTTATAGCGGCAAATCACGTTATAGAGTGATATCATACTGTTTTACGATAACCATGTCAACAGTGCCTTGAAAACGTATTCAGTCACAAAACCTTTAATCACATAAATGACTATTACTAGAAAGGAATTTGATCAATTGTTTCAAAAGTTTTTATTTGTGGATCACATTATCCTCTTTTCACAAGAGGACCCTAAGACACGGAAAATGAAAAAAAAAGGAAAACTAAAAATTCTAAACCAGAAATATCAGCAGTTCAAAAGTATACATCCCTTTTTGTTGAGTACGTAGTTGAACCACTGCCTGCAGTTATTACAGCCAGTAGCCTCTTTGAATAAGTCTCCATTAGCTTTGCGTAACATTATGAAGAGAGATTATCCAGACTTTCTGCAATTGCTGAAGCTGCACCAGTACAGCTTGGAGTTGCGATTGACAGGAACCTAAGGTCTTGCCAGAGATGTAGCAGGGTTAAGGTCAAGACTCTGGCCCAGTTAAAGACAACTATTTTCTTCATTTGAAACCATTCAATTCTTGCTCTGGCAATGTGCTTTGCAACTGTTCCCTGCTGAAAAAACAGACTTCAAAGTTCAAAGTTCAAAATGAATTTTATTATCTGAGTTCTTATATGTCAGGACATGGCATTGACTCGCAGATTTTTCCCAGGATGTCTCTCTGTATTTAGCAGTGTTTAGTTTCCTGCAAATCCTGAGGATATTCCCAGTCTCTGCTGCTGAAAGCATTCGCACAGCAAAATGCTACCAACATCATACTTTACGGTACGGCTGGTGGTACTTGACTGATACACAGTATTAGAATTATGCCACATATATCGCTAAAATAAATTCCTTATCTACAATGAAATAAAACCATAGAACCATAGAGCACTACAGCGCAGTACAAGCCCTTCAGCCCTCCATTTTGTCCCGACCCGTATAATCCTTAAAAAAGTACTATACCTACACTACCCCATAACCCTCCATTTCTCTTTCATCCATGTGCCTGTTCAAGAGGCTCTTAAATATCCCTAATGTATTAGCCTCTACCATCATCCCTGACAAGTCATTTCATGCACTCACAACCCTCTGTGTAAAAAAACTTACCCCTGATGTCTCCCCTAAACTTCCCTCCATTAATTTTGTACATATGCCCTCTGGTGTTTGATATTGGTGCCCTGGGAAACAGGTACTGACTATCCACCCTATCTGTGCCTCTCATAATCTTGTAGACCTTTAACAAGTCCCCTCTCAATTTTCTAAGCTCCAAAGAGAAAAGTCCCAGCTTTGCTAACCTTGTTTTATATGACTTGTTCTCCAAACCAGGAAACATCCTGGTAAATCTCCTCTGCACCCTTTCCGTTGCTTCCACATCTTTCCTATAATGTGGTGACCAGAAAGGAACACAATACTCTAACTGCGTTCTCACCAGAGATTTGTAGACTTGCAAGATGATCTCTGTTACGTATTCAGGCAACAATAAATATATGAGTTAGGCAAGGGATTATATAACAAATCACACGTTTATTAAACACTGAAAACAAACACCCCAAAAGTAAACAAACCCTTACGTAACGGGAAATCAGCTGCTGTGCGGCAGCTTAAACAGTTCTTAAAGCGATGTTGCATAAACAGTTCTTTAAAGTGGTATTGCCAAAAGTTCAAAAATGCTCGCAGTCCATTTAAAAGGAGGGACTTCATAAGACGATTTAAATTCCCTTTCACGTCGTTTTACTTCAGTCCCCGAAGCCGAACTCTTTCCCACGAAGAATTTACGAAACATAACGGCTTAAAGGCACTGTCCTTTCCTTTATCACACTGTCCTCAATCTTTTCGGCTATCCCGCAGAGATTAACGAGAGAATAGTAAAGGAAAACCTTCCGAATAAGGATTGAACAAGGGCGAATCCGATTCACCGTCGAAAAATGATTCTCCTCGATCTGTAACTCCCAAACTCCGATCTTCACTCTCCACTGATTCTCATCTAGCAGTATTGTAATGAAACTGCTGGCAATGACGTTTTAAACTTTAGGCATCAGATAAAACTTCATCTATCAACTAAATGACGTCATCACATTAAATCACGCAGGGGCATGAAGTCAACATGGCAAATCCAGCCACGAACTGCCAGCCCCCCCCCCCCCCTCAGGGTGGGGTCTTCCTTTTATAACCTGTAATAAAAACCTGTCACATGATCTCTACTGGCGGAAAAATGACGTCACTCCACCATCACAAGTCCATTACCTCAAGTCCAGTATTGCTTCAATCCCAATCACGTGACAAGGGTACCACAGTCATATGTCACGAGTACGTAACACCCCTCCACTCTTGAACTCAATCGCTCTGTTAATAAAGCCTAGCATCCCATAGGCCTTATTAACTACCCTATCAACCCGTACAGATTCTTTGAGGGATGTATGGATTTGAACCCCAAGGTTCCTTTGTTCATCCACACTCTTAGTTATCTGACCATTAATCCTATACTCAGTCTTCCGGATTGTCCTTCCAAAATGCATAACCTTACACATAGTCCGGATTGAACTCCATCTGCTATTTTTTCTGCCCAACTCTGCAGCCTGTCTATATTCTCTTGTGATCTTCGGCAACGTACTGCTCCAGCCCCAACTCCCCCAATCTTCGTGTCATCCACAAACTTACTCACCCATCCTTCCGCGTCTGCATCCAGGTCATTTATAAAAATAAGAAACAGCATGGGTCCTAGGACAGATCACTGCGGCACTCCACGAGTCACCGACCTCCAGTCAGAATACTTTGCTTCCACAACTACCCTCTGCTTTCTTCTTTTTAGCCAAATTTTTAATCCATACAGCCGAGGGTCCACATCCCATGCCTCATGTCATTCTAGACTAGTCTCTCATGAGCGACATTGTCAAATGCTCTGCTAAAGTCCATGTAGACCACATCCAATGCCCTACGCTCATCGATTTTTTGGTTACCTCTTCAAAAATTCAATCAGTCTCGTGACGCACTATCTTGCCTTCACAAAGCCATGTTGAGTATCCATGAGTAGACTGTACTTCTCCAACTGCCATTAGATTCTATACTTAATAGTCCTTTCCAGTAGTTTGCAGACCACCGACGTAAGACTCACTGCTCTACAGTTCCCAGGTTTCTCCCTGTTACCTTTTTTAAACAAGGGAACTACATCTGCCATTCTGCAGACCTCCAGCACTTCCCCTGCGGCCAAAGAGGAATCAAAGATCATAGCTAATGCTTCTGCGATCTCTTCTCTCAATTCCCACAACAAACTGTGGTGTATCATATCCGGCCCTGGGGATTTATCAATCTTAATGTTTTTAAGAATATTTAGCACTTCTTCCTTAATCTCCACATTGTTCAACACACAGGCTCACTCTACTTCGACCTCATCCTAATCAAGATCCATTTCACTTGTGAATACTGAAGCAAAGGAACTCCCCAACCTCCTCCGCTTCCAGGCACATGTTGCCCTCTGTATCCTTTAGCTGTCCCTCCCTCGTTCTCGTCACCCTCCTATTTTTCACATACGCATTGAACGCCTTGTGTTTTTCCTTAATCCTTCATGCAAATGCCTTCTCATGCCCCCTGCGAGCTCTCCTAAGTGCTTTCTTTAGCTCCTTACTGCCTACCCTATATTTCTTATAAGCCCCTGCTACCTCCTGCTTCTTATGTCTAACATATGCTTCTTTTTCCCTCTTGACGAGTTGCCTCACCTGTTTCTTCAATGTTAAAGTTTAACTTGGAATGTACTGTAAAGAGATGGAAAGTCTTGTGGATTCAACTTATTCGAACGCACATCATCGGGCAGCATGTGTTTGATACCACGATATCACACGTGTTGTTCTTTGCAGAGATGTACAGTGGCATCTAAAAGTTTGGTCACCCTGCTGAAACTTTCTGTTACTGGGAATAGCTAATCGAGTAAAAGATGAACTGATGTCCAAAAGGCGGAAATTTAAAGATGACATATTTCCTTAATATTTTAAGCAGGATTACATTTTTATTTCCATATTTTATAGTTTCAAAATAACAAAGAAAAAGGAATAGGGTCTGAAGGAAAGGTTTGACTACCCTGCATGGCTAGTACTTAGTAACACTAACTTTGGCAAGTATCAGAGTTTCTAAACGTTTTCTGTAGCCAGCTAATAATCTTTCAGTTCTTGTTTGGGGGATTTTGGTCCATTCTTCCTTGCAAAAGGCTTCTAGTTGTGTGTGATTATTCGGCCGTCTTGTATCTACTGCCCGTTTGAGGTCTATCTACATATTTTCGATGATGTTTAGGTCATGGACTGTGAGGGCCATGGCAAAACCTTCAGTTTGCGCCTCTTGAGGTAGCTCATTGTGGATTTTGATCTTGTTTAGGATCATTATCCTGTTGCAGAAGCCATCCTCTTTTCATATTCAGCTTTTTTACAGGAGGTGCGATGTTTGCTTCCGGAACTTGCTGGTATTTAGTTGAATTCATTCTTCCCTCTGTCAGTAAAATGATATCTAAAACTGCCTTCACTCCTGAAATCCTTAGCCGCTTACGCACAGCCTTCTTGCTCCAAATCAAAAACCAAATTAATTGCCCAACTAAACTGATCCGTTTTGCCTGCGCAATTTTAATTGTACTCAAATGCCTACCAATTCCTCTGCCCAGCTGACAGCATCGTAAAGGGTTCCTTTACCAGCTCTATCACTTTGTGCCCTTCTTGGCTCCTTTGAACTCTTCCCATATACCTTAAATGTATGCCGTCTAGAGTCAGTTAATTGAACTTAAAGAGAATGTCGCGGTTTCTTGATACATCTACACTTCCTATCAACGTCTTCACGCATCTTCCGTTAATCCACAGAAAACAAACGAACTGCATCGAACCTCTCTTTATAGACATGCTATCTAATCCAAACAAGATCGTAGTAAAGCTTATCTGCACACTCTCCAGACCCTGTAATAGGATAAGAAGAAACGAATTGAAACTTGACATGCGGCCTGAAGAGAGCTTCACTGTATATAGCTGCAGCGTAAGTTCCCAACTGCTAAAGTCGATATTGACAACTATCAAAGTCTAGTATGTTATACGTCTATTCTTTTCCAAACTATGAACTTTTGGAGACACATTCGGGAATCTATAGACCACGAGATCCCTCTGTACATATAATCTTAGGGTTTTGACATTAAGAGTACGATCTGCTTACATTTGATTTCCTAAAGAAAAACTACCCACACATAGCCGAATTGACGGTATGTCGTATCACTCTGACTTTATATGCATCTGATTAATATCCCGCTGCTTTACTAGAGAAAGCTCAACGATATGTATAACATCTTCAAACAGTGAACTTTCAGTTATCTGGCTAATACACACTTCCACATTTTCATCGCAGAGGGATGTGCACAGATCTATAAACGGCATTGGAGAGGGATTCCGAGGAGGAATACACCCCAATAGTTATCACGTCACTTCTCAATCCAAAACGGCGCGGCCACTCTGAATCCTTTGCATCTCAATATTTTCGATTGTCTACCACGAAGAGCTTCAAACATCTGATTAAATGCTATGCTTTAACAATCTCAGCTCTAATCTCAAAAGATCAATCAAGTTAGTTATATGCAACTGCTCCTCTAACGTGAAATTGTTGCATCGTTTACAGTGTTATTTCGATTTCTTCAATTCCTTTCACTTCGCATGCGGCTAGAGAGTACACGGAAATTTTGGCAAGGGCTCCATAAATCTTATCACTTGATTCTATCAATATCCTGCGGTATATCCCATAAGCTCCTGGGGATAGAAAACAGCTTATTATTCTTTGAGGTATCCAACACGCTCCGTTGCATTATTTCGAAGTAGCCTATTCCATACTGCCGTCACTGAACACGTGTCGTGCTTTTTGTAAAATATGGACACCAGGAACTTATTAGAGAACTCGCCTCTGCATTCCGTGTCCAAACACGTCCATTTCTTCATGATTGAATGACCCAAAACTCTCTTTATATATCCTCTTGCTTGTGATGTATGCGTAATTTTCCTCAGTCTTCTCTTGAATTCCACTTGGCTTATACTCTTCGTGGAGCATCATTCCTCTCTACTTTTGAGTTGGTTTGTAACTTCCTTATGATCCTTATTTGCTTTTAGCCTCCGAAACCGTACATAAGCTTTTTTTTCATGTCTAAATGTACCGTCCCTTATCGGCATGCAACTTTGCTAATTTTGTCCTTCCTTCGTAGCGGAACATATATGGAAATATAAACGGACGAGATAAATAGGACAAAGAGCCCGATTCCGTTGAAATTAATTACACAAAAGTGCGAGTCGTTCCATATGTATATGCGAACAACTGTGGCGGATATTTAGCGCCTGAAATTGTGCAGAACAGCAGGTTCTTAAACTCATTCCACCAGTGATACCAGTTGAAGAGACCACTTGAGATCGGGATGTCTCCTTCGTTGATGATGACGTAGTTTATTACAAAAAGTTCGTCCATATTGGGAAATACCTAAATAATACGTTGCCCACATCAGTGCCGTGCATTGCCAGCAGTTTTCAGAGCAGGAAATCTAAGGTAGCACCTTGTACTATTTTGATGAATTTTGGAATTACCTTGTCAGGGATGGAATTTCGACCTGAATAAAAGATCGGTAGCAGATATTGGTTTGAACAAAATAAATAAAATGCATCGGAGCTGTACCTTAAATGCATAACCTTTTGAACTGCTGCGTTGTGTATGGAAAGGAGTAAAAGTTTTCTTTCGGAAGAGCACAATATCTGATATTATGATTTTATATTCATTAGATGAAAATAATCAGATCAGGTGATCATAGATCATATTGTATTAGATTAGGCTACATTTATTTATCACATCTACACCAAAGCATATAATGAAATGGTTTCTTTTGTGATAATAACGAACACAACCGAACTTTCTGGTTTGCCCGCTCCTATGGCGTCATATTCTCGCAGCATCATTGAATACCCACGAAATTCAGCCGAACAAAATACGACTAACATACTACAAGTAAGAAAAAGAAAGGGTGAGAAAGACCGTTTTCTCTGAAACTGCGGTCATGACATTGATTTAAATCTTTCTGTCTGATTTGGGATTATTGGTAGAAAATTCTATGCGGGGATACTTGAAGAGGAAAAGCCTGGTGGAGAACTCACATATAACTGGAGTGTGTTTGGTCTATATATCCAAACAACGTGGCTCCACAGTGTATTAACTAGCCAGGTCTTCACAACGCGGAGTTTCATATGTCAAAGAAAGACAAGAACTCCAAGCACACTCTAAGGTTGCACACAATGGGTTCAAAGAGCGAAATACTGGTGCAAGGTGCTTTTGCAGTGAAAAACGACGGTTTGTAATTTAAATAATGAATTTATTGGCAATTCAGCAGTGAAGATAAAATTAGCGAAATTGCGCTTATTTTTAACGGGAAATTGAATTGAATAACTGAGAAGAACAATGTATTGGTACTATTTTGATTTGTGCTTTTGCAGAGAATGTGGTGCACATCGCAAAAGGCAAAGCTCAATATATTCACGCAAACATAACATTATTTATATAATGTCTTTTCAGTTGCTCTGCTCCATTTCTCATTTTTACAGTTAACCTTGTGTCAATTCTAATCCTGTCCCGGGGCAAGTGCGGTCTCTCCAAATGTATCACTCGTTACCTTGTGGAAATGGCAGCGGGCGATTTCTTCGCTGTTGTCAACGACGTTATTATGAGGAGAATCGGTTGGATTAATTTCGGGAATTCATTTGTCTCAATTACTCTGCTCTGCAGTCTCAGAGGTGTCTTGCTTTCTGCATCCGCTATTGTGTCTGCTTGGCTGACGCTTGCTTTCACCTTCGATCGATTTGTGACCATTTGTTGTGATAAGCTGAAAACAAAATATTGCCCCGAGAGAACAGCTGCTGCGGTTATCGGGACAGTAAGCGTACTGGGCTGTTTACTTTCTGTTCCCTGGCACTTCATTTACAAAACAAAACACTTCAGCGCTGGCGTTCCCTGGCAATGTATCGTAAGTCAGACACGTGGGCCGCATTCGATGTAACTGACCGCATCCTATTGCCCTGTGTCCTGTTTTGTCTCATTTTGATGTTTAATACTTTGACGGTCTGACGCATTTTAGCAGCGAGTAGAGTCCGCAGGGGCATTCGGAACCACACTACTGCAAAGAACGAGAAGGACCCGGGGATGGAGAACCGAAGGAAATCCATGGTTTTACTTTTCAGTATTACTCGCAGTTTCCTGCTTTTTTGGGTTATCTCGGTTGCCTTTCAAATCTACAGGAGAATTGCAAACATTCGCATTTATTACCCTTATAATGTCAACGATTACATAACAGAACAGATTGCTTATATGTTGCAAGTTCTCATTACCTGCACGAAACGTTTATTTATGTTGTAACCCAGCGGAAGTTCAGGAAGGAGCTGGGAACGGTGTCAAATATCCACTTCATTTCGTTCTTAAGTTAGTAGGATAATGGTATAAATACTGAGTGGTTTAGAACAATAGCATTAAATCATATTCAAATGCAGTGACGTGGACGCATTGTTGGCGGAAATATAGATTTCATTTCAACAGTAGACCAATGTTTCCAACTATGACATGTAATTGATCATCTCCCCCGAGAACCCAAATTACCTGGCAACGTTCTCATGGACTAGGAAACGACTATTTCTGTTGCCATGCGTAAAATCTATTCTATTTCTGTATACTCGAGTTCTGTTGCATCACTTTATTTTGTTTTAAGCTGAATAGTAGTTTCAAAATTTAATAGCTTATCAATAAAGTTAAGGTAAATGGTGTAAAAGGCGAAGTCGAGTTTACGAAGGACTCCAGAATGAATAAATACAAAAAAGATTAAAATGGGATAAGAATTTAAATTCCAAAAACATGGCGGTACAAGTGAAAAGGACAGAGAATTAAGAAGGAAATGAGTTTAAAGTCAATGCACACAGCATACGAAATAATATTGTAGTCTAGTTAGAATTTGGCCAGGTATGACTTTGTGGAGATCACTGAGTAATATTGAAAGATGTTCATAGTTTGGAGCCTAACATCCATAGATATACTCTGTATCTTGACGATAGAAAGGTAGGCACATGTTGTGGGAAGCTGCAGTTGGTTAAACTATGAAATGACTCCTTAGAAAGAGGTGATATCGCATCGGAATGTTTGATTCGGGAGCTTGAGATAATGGAAAACTTGTGAGACAGTGATCACAATATGATAGAAGTCATCTGCATTTTGAGAGGGAGAAGCTAAAATCAGATATATGTTTTACAATGAAGTAAAACAGACAACCGAGGAATTGGAGAGGAAGCGTCCAGGATGGATTGGAAGGGTACTGTAGCAGGAATGACGGCAGAACAGGAAAAGCTGGCGTTTCTGGGGAAAAGTCAGAACAAGCAGGATGTTTACAGATATGTCCAGAGAAGGAGAGGTATTCAAATGGGAGTTTAAGGGAACCACGACGGATCAGGGAAGTCAAAAACAGCATAAACGCAAAATAAATGCATATTGTTCAGTGATTAAGTCAAGTTCGACTCTTCGTGAGCTCATAGTCCATAGGGTCCCTCGGATTCTCATGGAGGATACTGAAGTAGATTGCCAGGCTTATCTTCCGCACATACTCCACTGTTTCCCAAATTGGGACCCCGCTGGGTTTGAACTGATCAACTGTCTTGAAGTTCAATATTGATGCCACTATACTTTGTAAAACCATGGGTAAGCAAGTAAAATACCAAGGAGTGAAATTACGAAATATGAAGTTATGCTAGAAGATAATACAAAAGTGGATTCCAATATTTTTTTTTATTTCAGGTATATAAAAAGTAACACAGAAGCCATATGCCTGCACGTCCATAGTGTTGGGCAAGAAGTGAGTGTAATTACTATTACTAAAGAGAAGCTGATGCGAAACTGAAAGGGGCTGAATGTAGATTAGTCATCTTGTCCAGATCGAGTATGTGCCAGACTTCTGAGGGAGGTAACCGGAGAACATATAAAGGCGCTGCTATTGATCTTACAAGAATCATTATACTTTGGAATGTTTCCAGATGATTGACACTTTTCAACTCTAATACCAGTACTTAAAAAGTGTGGGAGGTAAAAGCCAACAAATTATAAGCCAGGTGGCCTGATCTCAGTTGTTAATGTTGGAGCCTATCATTCAGATGAACTTTCAGTTTATTTGCAGACATATGATAAAATAGCTTGAAGTCAGCATGTTTTCACTGCGAAACATTTGCCTGGCTAATCCTTCGAAGTTCCTGGAGGGAGAAATCGGAAAGATAGACAAAGGAGAGTCTGTGGATATTAGTTACTTGCATTTTCAGTCGACCTGTGCCAGGTGTCACAAATGAGGGTCTTATACAGATGACAGCCCATACATTTCAATGGTATGGTTAAGGGAATTAATCGCGAAGTTGGAATGTTTGCAGACGATACGAAGACAGTCGGAAGCACAGGTAGGTTTGAGGAAGTAGAGATGCTGCAAAAGGACCTAGACAGTTTGGGAGAATAGGCAAAGACGTAGAAGATGGAATGCACTGCCGGGAAGTGTATGGTTATGTACTTTAGTACAAGAACTTAAGGACTTCACTATTTTCCAAATGGACAGAAAAAATCTCAGGTGCAAAGGGACTGAGGTGTCCTTGTGCATGATTCTCTAATTTGCAAATTGAGTCTGAGATGAGGAAGAAAATTGCAATGTTAGCATTAATTTCCAGAGGGCTAGGGTATAAAAGTAAGGATGTAATGGTGAGTCTTTATAAAGCGCTGCCGGGGCCACACGGAGGATTGTGAACAGTGTTGGGATCCTTACTTTATTAAGATTGTGCTTAATGTGAGGTGATTCAAATGAAATTCACGAAATCGATTCCAGAATTTAACGGCTTGCCATATGAAGAGCGTTTGATGGTTCTGGCCCGGTATTTACTAGAATTCAGAAGAACGAGGGGTGAGTAAAAGACCTCGATAGAGTGGACATGGAAGGATGTTTCCTATGATTGGAGAGTCTCAGACTGAATATGAGTGCTTCAATATTAAATTTACTTTGAGTTTTGAACTTTGAATCTTCCAAATATTCTTTCTGCTTTACCGAGTTTCTAAAGGATTTAGTCCTTCTTTCTTCGGACGTCCAGCATTTACAGAGGCTTTTTTACGTGGTACATCATGTTCAATTCTCGGTGACAAGCGATCGTCTTTTGGGAACGTACACGCAGAATGTGAACGAAGCAGCTATGCGAAGTGCTTAGGCAAGATGTGCTGTGTGAGCAAAGTTCATCTCCAACTGGTGCTTGTGCTTCGTTTGTCTGAGAGTGACAATATGTAAAATCCTTTGCTCAGTTATTGCATAGTGTCAGGAGAAAATGTTTCAAAAGCAAATAAAAAGTGAAAAAAAGAAACCCGTCGGACATGATCTAAGTGGGGTGAAATTCAGCGGTAAGCAGACGCAAATTTCCTGGAAAATTTTGCCCAAACTGAAAATGACGGGAAAGTATTTACAAAAGTTTCTAAAAAGGTCAAATATTATTACAAATATATCTGAAAGAGCGGACAAAATCAGCGCACATGGATGCGGGGAGATTTACTCATGCCATTTAATGAAAAACGTCTGATTACTTATGTCCTATAAAATACTAATCTCAGCCAGTTTATAACAGAATAGGCATTCCAAAACTCTTGTCTAGAAATCATTTCAAAACAATAAATAAATTATTAAGGTTAATTACTCTTACTATTCCTCAAAGATTTCAATTTATTATATTAAAAATAGTATATTGTTGGTGTCCCCGGTGGCATGTGACTAATGTGACTTTCGAAGGCACTGACTGGTTTCACGGGCGTTCATCCTGGTCTATAAGAACCCCATCAACAAGGTTATGAGGCCAGTTGGAAAATTCCGATCGCTACTTCACGGGTAAAATGAATTATCCTGCAATTTACTGCATTGTCAGCATTTACTACCCTGTACTTGCAGCGTTTGGTATTCCTGGTAAGTCCTACAGCTGACTGCTATGTGACAGACACAGTTTTTTATTCATTTACTGCATCTTGGAATCAATGTGCCTGCTTCCCAGTTCTTCACTGGATCATTTATTCAGTAGAAATTTTCTGATATTTGCTATTATAAATGTAACCGATATTTCTTTGGAAGTTTAATTCTTTATGGAAATCGCAAAAAGACTTTTCACAAATCAGTATATTTAATTTATTCATTATTTTGCAGGTAATATTTATAAAGTCCGCTTAATATCTGAAATACAGTAATTAATTACGGTTGCAAGGCCTGCAGTCGGTAAGATTCTGTAACCATTCGGCAAGGCACACACAGCAGCTAGGGCGTGCGTGGTTAATCAGCAGACTACTGGTCCCAATTGATTCCACCCTGTGCCCTGATTCCCATTCCTGACAATGGGCGGTCAAGACCTATTCATCAAATGCAAGGAGAATGCGGAATTGGTCGAGTCCTACCAACGTTGAATGGACCACAATTATACCCAAAATTTCCGCTCCGTCCACGATGATAAGGTGCCTACTGCCACCCTGGTGATTTTCTTTTATAACTGAAGGAAACACAATGGTACAGGATTTAAAAATGTCTTTTAAAATAAACTGATTTTATAAGGTAATATTTTAGCACTGTTACACTTCATCAGGAGAGATAACCTTTGTTAAGGAAATGAACAGCGATGTCCCGACTTCTCGCGACAGTCATAACATACAGAATGAACGTCATCTGCAAGAGAAACAGATGGAATAAATAATAAAGTGTTTCTTCACGATAGATCGTCTACTTTGCAATGCGGAAGCACTGATGATTTCAGCGACACCTTTGTGTTATTTTCCTAATGCACTTATTATTCATTCAAGCAAAATAACTTATTGCCCGTGATCCGCACTGACTGATGAAAGATTCAACAGTGTCTTGCAAGAATGATTTGCTCAATGATGATTCGCTTCGTTTCTTATTTTGTTCTCCAAACAGGAGTAGTTTTGTACTTTAATGGTGTCTACCGCTGCCTGTCCAGCACTGGATTTTTTTTTTTTTGTTCAACAACAGATCAACTCCATTCCCTTGCCGGACGAAGGATAATCTGAGACCCATACACTCTTCTTACAATTCGATAGATGCTTCTTTTCTCAGTTTTGAATTTTGCAATCCATACACATCGTCGCTGGTTAAGTTGAACTTCACGGGAAAGCAATGCTTTCAATTTACTAATATGTATATTTCTTCAGTTTCTCGTACCCATAAATCAGATCTCGGCGCGCAGCTCCTTTCCTGCTGGAAGTGGGTCAATTTGATCTGCCACCTGAATTCCATTTCGATCAACTCAGAAGGCCTATGATCTTGGAGGCGTCTCCGGGCATTTACACGATCTGAGATATTACAATCAGCATGTACGTAAATTAATACTGAATAATCTGTGCGCCTCAAGTAACAGTGTATTATGTGATTTCTTTCAGTCAATTTAACAGCGATTGTTATCTTGACCCGCGGGAATTGTGGTCTCTCAAAATGCATCACTCGATACCTGGTGTCCATGGCGGCAGCAGATCTGCTCGTCGTTATCCTTGCTGTCATAGCGGAGCAAATTAATTATATTTATATGTTTTCTGATTTCTTGCTCACACTTCCGGTATGCTCCTTGGCATTGGTATTGCGACTCGCGACTACTGACTGGTCCGTTTGGTTCACGGTTGCTTTTACCATTGACCGCTACATCGCAATCTGTTGTCAAAAGCTGCGGAAGCGGTATTGTACCGAGAGAACAGCAACTATGGTGATACTAATTGTGTGCGCAGGGGGCTGTGCCAAGTCTACTCCATTTTACTTTGCAATGGATCGACGGCGCTGTGTCGCCTCAAATGAATACCTTACATCATCGGGGTGGAGAATCTACGAGTTATTTGACAGTATAATCACTCCTTTGTTGCCAATCTGCTTAATTCTTCTGTTCAATGCTTTAACAATCAGACATATAATAGCGGCCAATAAGGTCCGCCGTGCCGTACGAAATAGCAGTGAGAATGGGAAGGATCCAGAGTTGGAGAGCCGGAAAAAGTCAATGATTTTGTTGTTCACTCTATCAGCTAACTTTGTTCTGCTGTGGATGCCCTATGTTATACACTCTTTAACCTGGCAAACCGAGAACTATACCTATGCTGATAAATATTTCAGTACGCCGATATACATCCTGCAACAATTTGGGTTCATGTTACAGTTGCTCAGTTCCTGCACTAACACCTGCATCTATGGACTGACGCAGAGGAAATTCAGGGAGGAGCTGAAGAATGGCTTGAAATACCTCTTCACATTAAATAGGCAGGTCGGTACATAAAATAGTTATTCAATGAGACGTTTGCTAAATGGTCAATTAAATATATAACGATTATTGCAAATTTGCAGGGTTTTTTTTGTAAATATTCTTCAAAATTGTATGCGCTGGGCATCTAACTCAGTATAATTACTAATTTAAGTGCACCTTACCTCAGAGACTTCAGTGCGATTACCGCGTCCAGATTCCGATGTATGATTTTATAGCATTCCTCACTGTTTAATACGCCCCCAAGCTTGGTGTCATACGCATATTTGGCAATCCAGTTTACCTTATTATCATCTAGATTCGTGATATAGGTAACCAACAGCCACGGACCATACATCGATCCCCGGGACAAGCCATACCCACAGTCTTCCGGTCAATGAATCAACCATCTTCTCTCACTCTCTAGCTTCGTCCGAATAGCGTATTTCCAGCACAATTACAACTTCAAGTCAGGTTAAGTCAAAGCAAGTCACGTTTATCGTCATTGCGACCATAGACTGCTGGCACAGTACACAGTAAAACGAAATATCATTCCACTAGGACCCTGGTGCTACATGAAACAACACAAAACTACACTAGACTCTGTGAGACAGCACAAGGCTACGCAGGACTACCTAAAGCAACCTCAGAACTGCACGAGACTACAGCCCTGCACAGGGCTACTTAAAGTGCACAAAACAGTGCAGGGCAGAACAATAATTAATAATCAAGACATTAGGCACAGTAGAGGACAAATTACAGTATAATAATAAATGATGTAGATGTCAGTCTAGACTCTGTGTATTGAAGAGTCTGATGGCTTGGGGGAAGAAACTGTTGCACAGTCTGGTCGTGAGAGCTCGAATGCTTCGTTACCCTTTGCTAGATGGCGGGGCGGGGGTTGAGAAGTTTGTGTGAGGGGTGCGTGGGGTCTATCTCAATACTGTTAGCTTTGCGGGCACAGCGTGTGGTGTTAATGTCTTTAATAGCGGGAAGAGAGACCCCGATGATCTTCTCAGTTGACCTCATTATCTGCTGCAGGGTCTTGTGATCCGTTACGGTGCAATTTCCGAACCAGGCCGTGATGCAGCTGCTCAGGATGCTCTCTATACATCCTCTGAAGAATGTGGTGAGGATGGAAGGAGGGTGGGAGATGGACCTTTCTCAGTCTTCTCACAAAGTAGAGTCACTGCTGGGCTTTCTTGGCTATGAAGTTGGTGATGAGGGACCAGGTGAGATTTGCTGCCAGCTGAAAATCCAGCAATTTGGTGCTTTTAACAATCTCAACGGAGGAGCCGTCAACGTTCAGCGGAGAATGGTCGTTCCATGCTGCCCTGAAGTCAACAACCATCTCTTTTGTTTTGTTCACTTTGAGAGACAGTTTGTTGGCTCTGCAGCAGTATGTTAGCCGCTGCAGCTCCTCTCTGTATGCTGACTCGTCGTTCTTGCTGATGAGACCAACCACGGCGTGTCTTCGGCGAACTGCTGATATGGATCAAGCTATGTGTTGCTGCACAGTCGTGGGTCAGCAGAGTGAACAGCAGTGGACTGAACACACAGCCCTGGGGGACCCTGTGTTCTGTGTGATGGTGTCGGAGATGTTGCTTCCGATCAGGACTGACTGAGATCTCCCAGTCAGTAAGTCTAGGATCCAGTTTCAGAGGGAGGTCTTCACGCCCAGAAGTTTCAGCTTTCCAGTCAAGTGCTGAGGAATTATTGTGTTGAATGCTGAACCGAAGTCTGTGAACAGCATTCGAACGTATGTGTCTTTTGTTCAGGCGGTTGAGGGCAAGGTGGAGGGTAGTGGCAATGGCGTCGTCTGTCGAGTGGTTGGGACGATACGCGAAATGCAGTGTGTCAACTGAGGGGGGCAGCAGGGTCTTTATGTGCCTCCTGACGAGCTTCTAGAAACACCTCATGATAATGGATGTGAGAGCAACTGGACGGTAGTCGTTGAAGCAGGACACTGAAGACAAGGGTCGATGGTGGCGGCCTTGAAGCACATTGGAACGACGACACTGCTCAGGGAGATGTGAAATATGTCAGTGTGAACATCTGCCAGCTGTTCTGTACATCCTCCGAGCACTCTGCCAGGAATATTGCCCGGTCGGTCCAGCAGCCTTCCGTGGGTTAACCCTGCACAGAGGTTTCCTCACATCGGCCACGCTAAGACACAGTCATTGGAAGGAGGAGTGGTTTTCCGCGCCGCCAAGTCATTTTCTACCTCGAAACGAACGTAGAAGTTGTTCAAAACATCTGGGACTGAGGCATCAGCAGCACAGTCAGATGTTGTTGTCCTGTAGTTGCTGATGACCTTAATGCCCTTCCATATGTGCCACGTGTCGCCGCTGTCCTGTAAGTGGCTCTGGTTTCGATGGGCGTGTGCACGCTTTGCCTCTTTGGCCCTCGCTGTTGTTAGGGCTGCCTTGTCGCCTGTTATGATGGCGGAGTCACGGGTCCTCAGCAGCGCTCGCACCTCATCGTAATGCTAAGGGACTGAAATTTATTGTTCAGTTTTCCCATCGCCACATTGACAAAAGTTTTATTAAAGTCCATGTCGATTAAATCTACCATACTTACTTCAGTAGCTTTCCTGGTAAAATCAACAAAAACTATAAGATTGTTTGGACACGACGAAGTATGCAAAAACACTGTTACCACTCCTTATAAGTCCCAGTCCGTCTAAATTTAACTCGTGTCCATATAACCATATAACAGTCACAGCACGGAAACAGGCCATCTTGGCCCTCCCAGTCCGTGCCGAACTCTTAATCTCACCTAGTCACACCTACCCGCATAACCCTCCACTCCTTTCCTGTCCACATACCTATCCAATTTTACCTTAAATTACACAACTGAACTGGCCTCTACTACTTCTACAGGAAGCTCGTTCCACACAGTCTTAGAATATCTTCCAATAATTCTCCTACTACTGACGACAGCCTGACCGACATAGAATTTTACGACTTATTCTTAAAGGTTTTCTTCAACAACAGAAAGAAACACATTGGCCATTCTCCAGTCCACCGGCACCTCATCAGCAGCAAAGGACTTTACAGGTACCTATGCCAACTCAGTTTTTGAGCTATCGTCGACAAGTCCGAAGGGGCACCTTGTCTGTTCCTTGTATCCTATCTATCATAATGAACGTGCTGAGAGCAAAAACATCCTCTTCTGCAATCGATGCATAGTTTTTGAGCTCACAGGGGTTTTATACAATTCCTTGTTGCTGATACCTGCTACAAACCTCCTTATTTTTCTGAACAAGGGCCTGAACATCTATCGAAAACTAAGGCCTCCTATATCTGGTAGCTTTATTTATTTTATTCTAACAGGATATACAAACTATATACTCTCAAAAATTCTCTTTTGGAGTGTCCCCACTTCCCATGTATCACTTTGCCAGAAATCATTCTAATCAAATCTGCATTTTCCAGATGCTTTCAGATGTCATCAAGATTGGTCTATCTCTATTTTAGAATCTCAATCCGAGAACGTCCTAGCCTTCTGCATCTTTTTATTGTACCTAATGGAATTATCGTCATTAGATCTAAAGAGCTCCTCAATACACAATTCTTTCAACTTCCTTTTGTCATCCCCTAATACAGTACCCAGTTCACGATCTCTGCAGTTCGCAATTTTATGTATTTATTATCATTTTGTTGAAGACATCTGAAAAACGACATGTCAGTAAGTATTTTTATGAAAAGGGATTCCCAGTCTATTTGCAGAACTCCTCTCTAAAAATCTGAAGCTCTAAATTCCTATTATGCATTTCGTAATATAATTGTATGAATACGAATATATTACTTTTATTCCTAAATTCCACCCATATATGCTCAGAAGACAAACGTTCCAATGTGTCCTGAATGTTTTCATCGAGTAGATATGCTGGCCTTCCCAACTTAATAACTCCACCTCTGTCATGTGCCTGCTTTGGCGGTAGACATTCTTGGAAATAGTGTAGTCGTGATCGGGGGTTGATCAGTGTTGAGTCGACCACGGTACCATACAGGTCAGTGCGAAGCTGATGCAGCTTGGATTTTGAAGTTCGGAATTCAATTCTAAAACCGTCTGTAAGAAGTTTGTGCTTATTTTCCAATAGCGCGTGGGATTCTTCTAGGTACTCATCTTTTCTCTAGCATTTCAAATACATATCGATTAATACGGTAATTCGTCATCTAATCTCTCCTGTAATTAGGCTAAATATGCATTGCTAAGCAGTTCGCCTTGATAGACAGGAAAGGCCTATTACGAGCCGTATCTCTAAATAAATAAAACGAAGTTTTAAAACAGGACCACCGAGGACTGAGTTGACAGTCTTGCCCCTCGTATAACATATCTTATTAATGGCTACAATATTATCGTTCCATGTGCTGTCCTATTCTCTAGCTCATTCGCCTTACTGCAATATTCTTTGCATTGAAATATATAAAAGTTTGAATATTGTTCTCAATATGCTCAGCATTTAGATTGTCATCTCATGTTGAATTTACTTAATCTTTCTCCTCAACCAGTCTACTATCTCCGCTGGTGCTTTGCTCCCATCTCTTCCAATACTAGTTTAAACATCCAACTCGAGGAGCAGCACCAGCAATCGTTCCAGCAACGGGATTGGTCTCTCTCTAACCCGTATGCACACGGTCCTGTCTGAAAAGTCCCACCTTCCCAGGACTCTGAGGCCGCCTGTTCTGCAACATTTCCTTAACCACGCGTGAAAATGTATTTTTCTCCTACTTCTGTTCTCCCAAGTACGTGGGGTGGGGAGAATTCTGAGCTCTTGAGATCCTCTTTCCTTGAATTTCTCGGGCGATGTAGGGATTCTGGACTAGACTGGAATCAACTAGGGATACGAGACCACTGCGGCAAGGATTGAATGCCATAACCTCCTACAAAGACAAATCTTGTAACACGGAGGGGAGCGGAGCTTCGGTTCAACATAAGCACTATACCTTCTATGCTTGCTTTCACTACTAGAACATTGCGGAAAGATCGCACACCACCATGACCCCTAATAATACTTTGGTCTCAGTCTCTAAAGATGGCTCGAATGCTGTATTCAACAAAGTGAAATGCAAAAAAAAAATCTGGTCCGGCCAGAGTACCTAGTCAAGTACAGAAGACAGTTACCGATCATCTGGCTGGTGTAATTATGCATATGTTCAACTTCTTCCTCTGGTGGTGTGCAGTACCCAGCTACTCCAAGCAGGCTTTAATCGTACAGCTGACCCAGAAGAGCGTGGTAACCTGTTTATATGAATATCGCCCAGTGGCACTTACATCCACAGTGATGAAATGCTTTGAGAGGCTGACCTTGGAACATATCAGCTTCTGTCAGAATGGAGACTTGATTTGGCTCCAATTCGCCAACTGAAGCAACAGGCCCACAGCAGATGCTATCTCATTGCCTCTTCACAGAAGTCAGAAACATTTGGAAACCAAAGATTCATGCATCAGGATGCTCTTTATAGATTACAGCTTGGCGTTTAACGCTATCTTCCCCTCAAAACTAATCAGTAAACTCAAAGACCTGGGACTCAAATAACCCTTGTGCAATTGGATAATGCATTTCCTCACTTATAAACCCCATTGAATACGGAATGGAAAAAAAGCATCTCCGCCACAATCTCCAACAGCACCACAGAGACGCGTACCTAGCCTCCAGCTGTACTTGCTTTACACCTTTGACTGTGAACAACACACCCCCATCATCAATACAAGGCTATTCACGACACCACTGTTCTGGGCTGTCTCAAAAACGTTATCACTCAGACTAAGGAGGGCAATTGAAACCTTGGTGGAATGGTGCTATAACTAAAACCCCTTACTCAATGTAATTCAGAACAAGGAACTAAATGTATACTTCAGAGAGGGATACCAGAGATCCATGAGCTAGTCTACATGAGGAGAAGGTTCAGACATCAGAGCTGCCGAGGGTCTTAGGAGTCCTCGTGCATGACTCCCAGAAGGTTGGGTCTGTGCTAAAGAGAGCAATGCAATGTTGTCTTTTATTTCAAGGGGAATGGAATATAAAAGCAAGGAAATAATGCCGAGATTTTTCAGAACACTAATTTGGATGCAGCCGGAGAATTGCCAACAGTTTTGGGCCCCATATCTCAGAAAGGAAAATTTATCACTGTAGAATGTTGAGAGGAGGCTCACAAGGATTATTCCAGTAATGAAGGGGTTAACACACGAGGAGGTTTTGGCAGCTTTGGGACTGCACTTAATGGAATTTATAGGAACCCGGGGTATTTCATTGAAACCTAAGGAACGTTGAGAGAACGAGATAGCGTGGACGTGGAGGGGATTCCTTTCGTAGGGGGCTGCAGAAATAAAAACCACATGTTCCAAATTGCGGGGCGACCTTTTGCAATAGGTACAAGTAGGATATTTCTAGACAAAGTTTAGTGAATCTGTGGAATGTTCTGACACAGACTATGGTGGAGGCCAAACCCGTGGGTATATTTAACGCCAAGTTGATAGTTTACTGATCGGTTAAGGCATCAAAGGCTTAAGGCGAATAGGCAAGTGTATGAGGTTGAGTAGGATCCGGGATCAGCCATGATGGAATAGCGCAGCAGACTCGATGGGCTGAATGAACAATTTTTGTTCCAATGTCTGTAGTCCTATAATCTTATCATCGGAGGATGAGAGGTGGAGTGAGTCTGAAACTATAAATTTCCAGGTGGAACTATCTCAGAGAACTTGCCCTAGAGACATCATATAAATATCATTGCGAAGAAAGCACGGCAACGCCTATGACCTGTCAAATACCACGCCAATATCCAATGACCTGCCAAATGGTTCCAATTCTTTTTCCTCTGATATTTTTTCTGTCTGTGTTAGAATCGTGGAATGGAAATTCATTCGGCTCTATATGTGCCATGGTGCTGTGCATAGAGAACAAGGAATGTCGCCAGTTGTGATGTGTCACTAACTACCCAACAATTTACACCGGGGTCTTTGATTTCCACGAGAGAGTTCGCGGTTAGCGTTTGATTCGGTGAGTCGTTGCAACTTAGCTCATCAACAGAGTGAATGATGTTTAAGGTAGCGTTAAGCATGCCAAGGAGGAACACTAAAAGGGATATATTCTTCGGATAAAATATATTTAGGAATGGAACACCGATTAATAATAATAACAAGAATGATATCAATAATAACAATAATAATAATAACAACAATAATGAGAATTTTACCAGCTTGAGCTGAGAGAAATAAATAATTATAATAATATTAGGTATTATCTCTATTGAAGGAAAAGTTAAACAAGGGAAGAGCACGACTCTCCATCGAAAAGAACCCCATGATCTGAGCGGAATAGAACTCTACAAGGAGGGATCGGACGCCTGTCTTTATGTTGGGGACATCTTCCCAGCAAAAGAGGGGCTCCTTTCGGCAATTCACGACGCAAAAAGGCAGAAAATATATAAACAAATGGACAAAAAGTTCAAGATGATAAATGCAATAAGTGCCAAGAAGAAGCGGAGTCAATTCAAAACATCACAAGATCCTCTAGCAGTTTTATTCAATCTGATTATTCACATAGGCACAATCAAGTGGGAGACATCATTCTTTAAAATCTTGTTTTAAAATGCAAACTCAAGAAGGATACCATACCTCAGCTTACATACAAGCCTGATACGTTATGACAGATAGGACAATCCTTAATAACAATTCGATTATAATAATACAGGTAAACAAGCAGGAATAGCACACTTAACTGATATAGTCCTTCCAAACACACATAAAGATCAAAAATCAATTAAGTGAAGAACACCAGAAATATGCTGAATTAGAACAGATAATTGAATGTCTTTGGATCATGAACAGAGTATTCATTGTCCCAGTAATAATATTTACAGCTAGTATCATTGTAACGACGCTACACAATGGCACTAAACAATCAGGGCTGCAAGCAGTATCTACGTAAATCTTCAGAAAGCCACAATACTAAACACAAAGAGAATAGTCCGAACGTTCCTTACAATTAAGAAATAGGCGTGCTTGGCTATGCCCGCTCCTTATGTTATACCAGCCTGAGTTGAGAAAAAAATAATGTAATATAAATTATTATATTATGGCATAAAGAAAGAAACAACCGAGCAAGTTGTAAATTGACAAAACTCTCTCCATGGAAAACTAGACTGTATTGTCGTTTACAAGAGTAAATCTAAGCTAGTTAATGTAAAGAGTAGACTTATTTTTTTAAAAGATTTTTAAACATTAATTAATTGTATTAATTAGGTGGAGCGCATTAAATATAAGGAGATCTGGACTATGGTGAGTACAATATAAAGCTGTCCGAAAGGATGCAATACACTCTCTGCATGATTAGGCAACATATCGTTAGCTGGGATATCAACCAGGAAAGTAAGTCAGTCATCATGCAATAAATGGAAGGCTTTCGACAGAACTTATTTCAATGATTCAGAATATTTGCCAAAAAAAGCTCAATAGTAAAGATATTACAAAGGGAATAAACACATTTAGCTATATCCTTTTTTTTACATATTCTTTTGGCATACGATCTTGGTCTGAAACCGGTCTGGAAAAATTACAAGGTAAAATAAGAATTGAAATGTCAAATTACGGAAAACACTATGTGTACTCGAACGCTCGCATGTTATCACTACGCAGGACAGAAGGAACAGTAACAGTAGATTACACAACAGTCAGATAAAGCGTATAAGAATACATTTCCATTAATGAAAACAGGATTCAACAAGCGCAAACCCTATGATTTGCCTGGATTTCTCATTGAAACTTCACGCGATTACATGCAATTGATGTAAAAGCAGTACACTCTGCTAAATTTAAATGAAAGCACAGCCCAGAAAAGATCAAGAGATTATCATCACGGGAAGATTAACCACTGGAAGAATATGACACTCCATAAGCATAGTTCAACAATCTAGATGGCGCCAAGAAAGCGTGGAAAACTTGACCAAGTGTTGCAGACCCATTTTCAGAAACATATGGGTTGCTTGTGCTACGTACTCGTGACTTGATAGTGGTAACCTTGTCACGTGACTGGGGTTGAAGCTATACTGGACTTGAGTTAATGGTCTTGTGATGGTGGTGTGATGTCATTTTCCCGCCAGTAGAGATCATGTGAGAGGTTTTTTTTCACAGGTTATAAAAGGAAGTCCCCACCCTGTAAGGAGGGGTAGTTCGTGGTTGGATTTGCCAAGTTGACTTCATGCCATTGCGTGATTTAATGTGATGACGCAGTTTAGTTGAAGGATGAAGTTTAATCGAATGCCTAAAGTTTAAAAGGTCATTGCCAGCAGTTTCTTTACAATCCTGCTAGTTTGAGAATCAGTGGAGAGTGAAGATCGGAGTTCGGGAGTTAAAGATCGAGGGGAATCTATTTCGACGGTGAAACGGGTTCGACCTTATTTAATCCTTATTCGAAATGTATTCGTTGACTGTTCTCGTGTTAATCTCTGCGGGATAGCAGAAGATTGAGGAAGTGTGCTAAAGGAAAGGCCTTTAAGCCGTTTCGTTTCGTAAATTCTTCGTGGGAATTTCGACGTCGGGGATCGAAGCAAAGCGACGTGACAGAGAATTTAAATCGTCTTAAAAAGTCTCTCCCTACAATGAACCGTGAGCATTTCTGACCTTTTGGCAATACTACTTTAAAAGAACTGTTTTTGCAACATCGCTTTAAGAACTGCTTGAGCTGCATCGCTTTAAGAATTGTTTAAGCTGCCGCACAGCAGCTGTTTCCGGGTACGTTAGTGTTTGTTTACTATTGGGGGGGTTTGTTTTCAGTGTTCAATAAAAGTGTTGTTTGTTAAAAAAAACCCTTGCCTAACTCATATTTTTATTGTTGCCTGATTACATAACACTTGATTATGATAAGTCGTTTAACACAAAATTATGTCAAAGTACATCAAAATGACCAAGAACTTCAAGACGCTGATTGTTCAAGTGCCAAGACTGGTCATTATCCGACATGCCAAGGGGATACCCTAAGAGCTCGGCTCGTCTTTGGAGCCCTAGGATGTCAGAGCTCTGGAAGTAGGCCCTTCGGGGGTTGGTGTCCCGGCAGATCGATGTGTCGACGGACCGGACTATCTTTGGCTGTGTGCCCCGGGACCTAAAATTTTTAGGAGCAGAGCTCGGAAAAAGCGACGCAACTGACTTTTAACATCGTGAACCAGCGAGTTGTTTGTTATGCTCCCCCCTCTCGCTGTCAAACGAAGACACGTCATATTCCCTTATTCGGAGGAGATAAGAGCCCGTAGTTTGTCGAATACCGGGTGAGCAGTCTTTAGAATACTGCAAGTCTGTGGCTTTTGGTCACGCTTGAGAGCTCAGTGATGGGTGCCGATGTTTCCTTTTTGGTGGGGGGAAGGGGACTCGTTGCTTGCTGCCGTTTATGCGCGACAGGGAATGGAGCTAGAAGGGATTTTAGGGTTCTAACACTTAACTGTCATTCATTCTTTGGCACAGTCTGACTTCATGGATGGTTGCGAAGAAAAAGCATTTCCGGATGTATATTGTATACTTTCACTTACATTAAATGTACCTTTGAAACATAAGAAGAAGAAGAAGAAGAAGAAGAAGAAGAAGAAGAAGAAGAAGAAGAAGAAGAAGAAGAAGAAGAAGAAGAAGAAGAAGAAGAAGAAGAAGAAGAAGAAGAAGACGAAGAAGAAGAAGAAGAAGAAGAAGAAGAAGAAGAAGAAGAAGAAGAAGAAGAAGAAGAAGAAGAAGAAGAAGAAGAAGAAGAAGAAGAAGAAGAAGAAGAAGAAGAATTTATCAATTGAAAAAAAGAGGAACTCAGTGGTGAAGATTTTCACGAGGCACGTGCAACAGAAAGGTCATTTAAAAAAAGATGTAGAAATAAAAATTTAATTTGCCTGGTTGCTACTGAACCAATCTAGAGGATCTTTGAACAAAAAATAAACCGTTATCATGGGAATGAATTACTTCTTCGTCACTGTTAGTTCCGAGCTTCTTCAGTCGTGCAGACTTACACTTAGAAAATGCTAACCGTGATTTCTTGAAATGTCGATGTAAGTAAAATAATGTCAAAAATGCCATTACTTGCATAGTGTAATGGTGATTTTGCCAACCTAAATTGTACTCAAAATGATCAACAAACATGAATAAAAACATGACTCATCTTCTGAAGCAACATCTGTGCTGATCATTAACTCATATTCCATAAGGCAGTGGGTAGAGCAATAAGAAGCAAACACAGAACTGGCATCCAGATTCAATTACTTACCAGGTATTCCAACTGCTGAGAGTCCAGGATAGAAAATGCTCGCGATATAGTAAATCCCTGGATATCCCATGGCTCATGCGAGGCAATCAGATACAAAAAGGCTTCGAACTATAGGTTGAACTGGGGATTAACTGTTATATAAGAAATGGAATGTCCACATTGGCAATTAGTCCGAACACTACCTTACCTAAACGCAATGAGTAAACAGACACAATCATTATTTCTTTTTAATCATGGTGTCACCGTACAGTGAATTTTGTCACGTGGGATATTACAAATAATTGGTTTTAATATTGTCTGTCAATTTTTTAAAAGTACAATTGCACATTCTGTTTCTATGTCACATGGTTTGACTTCCTTCGATGAATGAAACATTATTTCTAGCAATATACGCAGCTCCCAGGCTTATAAAATTCCAGAATGAAGCTTTCTTTGGCATCCAAAATTATGTATGTGTCAAGGTGAGATCGGGGCCATTTCTTTTGTGTCGGAGGAATGCCATTTACTGCAGGATTGGGCGTACCGGTTGATGAGGTCAGGCGAGGGAGGTTGAGGTATATGTTAGGTAGTGGTAGCCCGAAGAAAACGAACATCCTGACGCGTGCAAGGGCTGTAGAAGAGCAGCATGTGCGAATTTAGTTGGGGAAACAGTGTTGTCACTACCTTGGAGGACAACATATCCGAGCACACTAAGGGATCCTGTGAGTACTTTAACAGTGAACGGGTAAGTTCCACGTAGGAACGATGAGCAAGATTTTCAATCAGTGATTTTTGTCCCTAGTTATTGTGGAAAAGGAAGTAGAACGAAGAGTATGAAGATGTCGTGAAGCATATCCCTATTTATAAAAGAGAAATGGCTGGAGGTTTTTGATGTGCATATAATTTGACAAATCAACAATGCCTCTCCGCATGCTGGGAACAAGAACAATAATGTTTGGTAGAGACAGTTGTATTCAGCACGGTATTTGAAGACTGGAAGTGGGCAAGTTTGTTCTGTGACAAAGTTCGTCTCGCAAATTTGATTGAGAATTTTTTTTATGAAAACGTGCCTGGGAAGATTGATAAGGATAGGTTGAGGCACTTAGTCTATTTGATTGTTAAAAACGTCTTTAATAATATCAAAATTAGGTTGGCCAATTGGATACAACTCGCCTTGGTGCAACGTAGCAGGCGGATTATTTCAGGTTTTCGGACTGGAGGGCTTTGTCCGCTGGTGCACGAGATGGAACTGTTCGAGGTCTACCGTTTTCCTTTTGTTTTGGATGTTAATGATTTGGGCAAAATTGTAGGTAGCAGGGTTAGTACGTTTACAAATGACATGTACATTCGTATCGTTGTGGACATCGAAACATGGACATATGCGTCACCCAAGGACCTTTGTGAAATTGGAAAATATGACAAGGCTTGCCATATAAAATTTAAGTCGGGCTAATGCGATTTTTTTGCATTTTGGTAACATAAAACCATGGGGGGGTGGAAGGAGGGCATTGTAGAACAAAGCGACAAATGATGCAAATGTAGTTTCCTCTTAACAGTTTAGGCAGGAATATACAAGTTATGAAGTTGCATTTTTATGCTAGGGTACCGTGGTGCCAGTACGTCACATTACATGGGTTCAAGAAATTGGCTAGAATACACTTGGTATACGGAATAACTTTACAGTCCTCTAACTGCAAGACGGATGTCATGAACGTGCAACACGTAAATAAAATGTTCGCAATACTCTTACTGGTCCTGGTGACCCAGAGTTCTAAAAAGAGACTGGATAGGCTGGGGCTTTCAGTACAACACCTGGACGGTAAGAAACTGATGGCAACCTTATAGGGGTGTTACTGATAATGAAGCGAGCAGTAAGAATAAATGCTCATTGACTTTTGCCTCGGTAGAGGAGACTAAATATGAACATATGATTAAATTCATGGGGGAAAGGCGTGTTGCAGAAACGTGCAGGTGCAGGTGAGCGGTACAGGGTTAGCACACTGCATTCTTCTCCTTGTGCCAGAGGAGATTGTGATGTGTTCAGATGAAACCCCGTAAAGTTACACAGGGGAAAAGAGCGTATACAGAAGGGCCTAGTCCCTATTGTGGAGATTTTGATAATCAGGAGACGAAACTGAAAGTGATTTACCGGCAAGTGGTTAAAATAGACCGCCAGGAAGAATGATGATGAGGGTTTCGCAGAAGACGGAACAAAAAAATCGTTAGGTTTATCATTGCCACAGAACTTCCAACAGAATATCATTAAGTAATTAGGTCGACTCAGAAATATTTACCTAAATTTCCAGAAAGCCAGACATTCCAGGATCCTGAAGCAGCTTATAAAAATCCGATTAGATATAAAGACAAAATTTAGTGGCAAGCATCATTCACTAAAATATTGCTTCAGAATGCAAACTCATGAACTTCGCCAAACCTTACGATAAATGCAAGCCATAATAAATCTTAGAGTCAGTCGGACAAATTATATTGCGACCGATCTATTGTTACCCAGAGTACGGAACATAATGACCGTTTTATGATAATAATGCAGGATAAACAAGCAGATGACATGGTCCCGTCCGTTAAGTACTCATTTCAGTTAATTTCTTTTTCCTCGTGTTCAACCGGACTCCATGATTAGGGCACCTGATCCTCACTGGAACAGGCAGCATTAAAACTCCAGCTTACTTCTACTCGCTGCAGGTTTCTCACCTCAGCGGTGCGGCTATGCTCGTTCCGAACCGCCAAGAATAAGAGACCGTCTTCCAAGCCAAGATACAAATGGACAGTCATTGTTTGTGTTTGTAGTCTCCTGTTCAGCTTTTTGTTGCCGGCAGTTCTGCCGTGGCTCCGAGATGGGATGCTAGTCCTCTGCAGTTTGCTTTCGTCGTGTGCTGTCCACTTGAGTGCTGCAGGCCATTTTGCCGTTGTTCAGAGTCGGGATGCGAGTGGTCTGCCGTTGTTTTGTTTATCGAGTCAGATTCACAGTGCAAGTCAAGGCTACGAGTTCCAGTTCCAGTCAAGCGTCCGAGTTACAGTCCCAGTCAAGTGTCCGAGCTCCAGTCCCAGTCAGGACTCCGAGTTCAGGTCCAAATCAAGGCTTGGAGTACCAGTCCATGTCAATGCAACGAGTCTCAGTCCAATTCAAGGCTCCGAGTTCCAGTCCAAATCAAAGCTACGAGTTCTATTCCAAGTCAAAGCTACGAGTTCCAGTTCAAGTCAAGGCTCCGAGTTGCTGTCCGATTCAAAGCTCCGAGCTGCAGTCCAAGTCAAGGCTCAGAATTCCAGTTCAAGACAAGGCTCCGAGTTCCAGTTCAAGTCAACGCTCCAAGTTCCAGTCTGGGTCAAGGCCTCGTGTTCCCGTTCCAGTCTCCGTGTTCCACTTCCAGTCCAGGTCCAAGTCCAAGCCCAGGTTCGGTGTTCCAGTCAAGTCGAATCCTGGGGTTGATGTTGCAATCAAGTTCAGGGTCCATGTTCCAAGTCAAGTCCAAGTCCAGGCTCTGTGTTCCAGGTAAAGTACATGTCCAGGCTTTGTGTTCTAAATCATGTCCAAGTCTAGGCTCTGTGTTTCACATCAGGTCTAAGTCCAGGCTCAGTATGCAGTCTCCTTGTCTGGGTCCTGCTCTGGATTCCGCTTCAAGTCCCTCCTTGCAACAGAACGGACCAGCCAAACACGTAGCTGGTGGACCCAGGCACTGTCTGAAAAAACTCTCGCTAAGCTGAGTACCCTCCTGCCAAACCACTCCCACACCCGCCCGGGCCGTCGGTAATGCTGGCAAGCCTGTTAGATCGCCTGTAGGCTCCCCCTGGGGGTGGAGGTATACAATAATGGTCCTGTCAGTTAAATATTTATTTCAGTTAAGTTCCTTTTCCCCGGTTCCGCTGGGCTCCTTGATTAGGGCACCTGAACCTCATTCAAACAGGCAGCATAAAAACTCTGGCTTACTTCTACTGGCTACTAGTTTGTCACCTTAGCAGTGCGGCTATACTTGTTCAGAGCCGCCTAGAATAAGGGACTGTTTTCAGAGCCGCCAATATTAAGGAACCGTCTTCCGAACCGCTGTGAATAAGGAACACTCTTCCGAGCCAGTATACAAATGGACTGTCATTGTTTGTTTATGTCATCTCTTACCCACCTTAGTGTTGCCAGACGTTTTGCCAATGCTCCGAGCCAGTCCAAGTCAAGGCTCCTACTTCCAGTTCCAGTCCAAGTCCACGTCCAAGCCCAGGCTGGGTGTTCCAGTCAAGTCTAAGCCCAGGCTGGGTGTTCTGATCAAGTGCAATCCCAGGCTTTGTGTTCCAAGTCATGTCAACGTCCAGGCTCCGTGTTCAGTCTCTATGCTTGTGTCCTGCTCTTGTGTCCGCCTCCTACGCTCCATTGCAACAGCAGGCACAGTTGTATTGGTAGATACAGTCCTTCCAAACATTCATAGCATACTGAAATCAATATGTAAAAACACCAGAGATGCCCCTGTCTCTTGCATCCTCTGCTCAGCCATTCATTCAGCTTGAATGCCCATTCCTGCCTGCAATATTCCGTGGGACGGAGATTAACCCGGAGATTACTGCTTTGGAGGTTTTCAGCTTCTTTCCTAACTGTATTTACTCACTGGGTAGGCAGTGTTCCCCTTTTCTCGCTATGTCATTCGTGCCAAGATGCACCATAAATCTTTGGATGTTCTCGCTGTCCCTTGCGAATATCCTGCAGCCGGTGGGATACATGATGGATCCTGATACCCCCACTGTACTGGGGTAAAAAAAAAGCTGAGCATTATATTACAAAAATGTGGAAGAAAAGGAGAGGAGAACTAAAGGTGATAGAATAAACATGGAGTAGGAAGGATGAAGTAAAGAGCTGGGACGTGATTGGTCAAAGAGACAGAAGGCCTTGGAAGCCAGAAAAGGAGGAGCAGCAGCAGAGGGAGTCGATGGATAGGCAAGGTGATTAGGTGAGAGTGGGAGTAAAGGGGCTGGGAAATGGTGAAGGCAGGGGTGTGTTGCTAGTTGAGGAAATTCCTGGAAGTTTCTGAATTCGATGTTCCTGCTATCTGGTTGGAGGCCAGACAAACGGTATATAAGTTGTTATTTCTCCACCTTAAGTGTAGCCTCATCGCAACAGTGGAAGAGACCATGAATGAATATATCGGAATGATAAATGGAAGTGGAATTGAAACGGGTTGCTACTAGGAGATCCGCTTGTTCAGGCGGAGGGGCCATAGATAATCGGCACAAAGATCTCCCAATCTCCATTAGTTCTCAACGATATGCAGGGGGCCACACCGGGAGCACGGAACTGAGTAAATGACCCCAATAGACCACAGTTAAAGTGTCGCCTCATCTGGAAGGACTGTTTGGTAGTGATGGTAGTAGAAGTGTAGTTGTCGGGGCAGGTCTGGACTTGTTTCACTTGCAGAGAGAGATCAGCGGGGAAGGACAAATGGACAAGGGAGCGATCATTGCAGAAAGCAGAAAATGGGGGTGGAGTGGGCGTGTGAGATATGCGCGGAGGCGGATAGAGTGGTAGGTGAGGACGAGAGGAACCCTATACCTGGTAGGTTGGCAGGAAGATGGGATATCAGCAGATGTGTATGAAATGGAAGAGATACAGTTGACGGAAGCGTTGATAGTGGAAGAAAGGGAACCCCTTACTTTGATGAAGGAGGGCATCTTCTTTGTTCTTAAACTAAACGGCTCATCATGAGAGCAGATGCATGACTTGAGAGAAGGGGATGGCTTCTTTACAAGCAACAAGGTGGGATGAGTTATAGCCCACGTAAATGTGAGCATCCGTGGATATATAATAGATATCGGTGGATAAGCTGTTTCTGGGGTTAGAGGCAGATAAGTTGAGAAACGGGAGGGTGGTGACGGAAATGGACAAGGTAAATTTGAGGGTAGGGTGGGGGTTGGAGGCAAAGTGGATAATGACGACGAGTTCAACATGGGTGCAGGAAGCAGCGCAAAAACAGAATGCAAAATGTTGTAAACTCTTCCGGTTTCATCACGGAGGATATTTTCAAAAGGCGAAGCCTTACAAAGAGTTGAGGACTACTATCACCCTGGCCATGCCTTCTTCTCGTTACTACCATGAAGGAAGAGGTGCAGGAACATGAATGCACACAGCCGATGTTTAAGGAACAACTTCTTCCCCAACGCCATCCGATTTTTGAACGGAATGTGAACCATTATTAACAATGTCGCTCTATGCTTTGCTATTTTTGCAGAGTTCATTCCAAATAGCCATAAGATTGATTTTGACGGCAGAAAACTACTGTGCCACGTCGATGGCTTTCGGGACAGACTGGGAAAAGAAGAAATTAAAATAAAACTAGAGGAAGTAAATTTTAACAATGACGATGTCGTCGTCTAGGTAAGGAATGGAATTATTTTGTAAACACGGTGGGAGAGCGGAATCCTGATAGAATGTTCACTAATCAATCAGATGGGACAGACTAGGATTATAAATACCACCAGATGAGAAATGCCCAGGCATCAAGATGAGGTAGATTGTAATCGAAACGGCCCTGATGATCGAGACCTGTACCCGGTCGGTTGCCCGAGACGAATTATTTGTAATTTGTAATTTTGAAACAACAAATGTACCGCTTCTGTTGCATTTGGAACAATAACTTAACCAAACTAACAGACTGGACGAGTGACAAGAAGGGATCAGTTTTAATACATCGTCTTTTGCAACACAGGCTGATAGGCCAGAATTATTAAAGGAAGGTGAATTAAGTTACGAGCTGGTATAATATTCTTTGCTGTGGACTACACAAGGTGCACCGCAATGCATAAAGCAATTGCACAGACCTGTTCCTTCCACATAATCCTTTGATCATAGAACAGGAGAACCTTATACAATTCACACAGAAGATCTTTCCATCATACTTTTCACATCCGGTTTATAAAGAACGTCACCAGTGAATCACCCTTCCAACACTTGGCTTATTGGTGACAGAAAATGGACGTGACTGATCAGGACTTGAACACAGTCAAACTCCTGACCAAGTGTAGAGAGTGCAGTAGAAGATGAATGATAGACACAAGCATAGATAAAAATCTGCAAACAAAACAGAAGTATTCTCAAATACTTTGTTCTGAGTCTTTATTTCATTTGCCACAGCGGTCCTTGATAATTTTGTCTAAAAGATAAAAATTATATCCCCGTTACATAATCAGGGAGAGAGCTTCCTGTAACTAAGTTTAGAAAAAATAAAGAGACCAGTCAGAGAAGTGAATTTCATTGACTTCATTTCTACTTTCAATACAATCAGTCCCCAGACGCCGATAAGAAATCTGTTTACGTTGGATCTCAACACCTCTATCTGTAACTAGATCTTGGACTTCCTGAAGACAAGACCATAGGCAGTCCATATCGATAGCAACATATCTGGCTCCATTATGCTGAACAAAAGCGGCGCACAAGACTGCTGATAATTCCGTTGCTGCTTGAACTGTTGATGCTCGACTGCACTGCCAGATGCATTTCTAACCACATCATCATATTCGCTGACGACGCAACACTGTTGGGCCTCATTACTAACTTTGATGAATCGGCATACAGCTAAGAGGTAGAGTGGCTGGTCGACTGGTGTAAACACATCATCCTGAATTGCAATATGAACAAGACTATAAAGATCACTGTAGACCAGGAAGGTGTAGGCTGCCCACACCTTTTATCACATCATGACGTCTCCATGGAGATATCCAGGAGTACCACCTTCCTTGGCGTGCACGTTATTGCGAATCTCAACTGTTCCTTCAAACGATCTGTTTTGCCAAGTGTGCACGACAGCGCCTTACTTCCCAATAAGTCAGGCAAGGGAGCTGCCCATCCACCATATTCTATCGGAGCACCTTCCAAAGATGTACTGCTTATTATGTTAATTGTACATTGTGCTGTGACTAGGTTGGGATTAAATGAGCGGGTTGCGGGTAGTGCGGCTTGTTGGGCTGGAAGGGTCTGCTGGGCGCGATACATCTGAATAAGTAAAATCTGTACATACCTGCATACATACATAAATACATACAGGTGCATGCATTCATAGACACGTGCATACATATGTATGCACAAACATACAAATATAAACAGATCATGACCGCATATGTTTGCCCAATTTACGGACCAACTCTAAAACTCTCTCTCTCTAATGGACAGAATCGCACAAGGGCACTCTGGTCTTAGTTGATGCAAATGGTTATCCTCAGGTCTTCTCCCAACTGTATGACTTCATGATGTTGTACATGCAACTCGGTGGTGCAAGCAGAGTGTTAGTTTGATTATCCGGCCGCGTCCAATCCTGTTAGTTCAGAGGGATTGGTGCCTGATGGTCGACAGTAAGCAGCGGCGTGATCCGGATTATTATTTTAAACGTGAATACCGACCAACGTAGGCCAGTAGGGAAGTAACTCTATATTTTATTGTTGATTTCTGTTAATTTAGTGGCGATGGCGATCCTATGCCGTGGAATGTGTGGTCTTTCCAAATGCATCACTTGCTACCCGGTAGCCATGCCGCCCGCAGAATTGATGGTCAAGACGTACAAAAAAGCTGGAAGAACTCAGAAGGTCGGGCAGCATCCGTTGAACGGCGCAGTCAACGTTTCGTGTCGAGATCCTTCGTCTGGACTCAAATTGATGGTCCTTGAACTTTGCCATTATCCTGGAGCAGATTATCTATATATACACGATTGCTGATTTCTTGCTCATAACTGCTTTTCGTACTGTGGCTGTCGTGCGCTAGCAAGCACGGGTATTCCGTTTGGTTCACGGTCGCTTTCACATTCGATAGCCAAGTCGCTATCTGCTGACAAACGCAGCAGCAACAATATTCCACAGAGAGAACAGCGTCTGCGGTGATGGAAACAGTGGGCGCAGCGGGCTTTTCTTAGTCTATTCCATTTTACTTTATAGTGGATCCACGGCGCTGATAGATTACACATACCCTAGATATACATACACTCAGATTAACCGTTAGACAAAAATATAGCGATTTTCAGAGTCAGTCAGGGGCTTCTGGGAAGCAATGAGAATCAGAAGGATTCCAAAATTGAGAACCGCAGAAAGTCAATCATTTTGTTGATCGCCCTGTCAGCCGATTTCATACTATTGTGGTTACCCGATGACGTCCACTTCATGACCTAGCAAATGGGAAACTATTCCCATGCAGCTGGGTATTTCAGCACAGTCTCAATAACTGAGGAAACAACATCCAGTTTCTAGCTTGAAGCTCCCGAGTCTGCTCGATATGGCAAACCATGATTTAGAGTCGATGGTGCTATATTTCGTGACTCTTGCTGGTCCTCACAGTCCTCCTCTTGCCCTTGTACACTATGATAATAAACTTCGTTGTATGAAACGAGATAGTCGTTGTGCGTGGCGGCTGACGGACCGTTTGAATGGGACCGTGGTATGTTATTGGAGCAACATTCTACATCGTATTGTAAACTTCATCAAAAGTCACAGTTCAAAGAGACTAAATGGAATCAATGTCATCAATGATTTGCGCTTTTGTTTGCTTTTGAAGGGTAAAAACGAATTATAAGCTTTTTTTTAATGGATATTTAAATGTAAGGCAGGTCTTCCTTACACTAACTTAGAACTGAGAAGCCATGACACCACATGTGCATGTAACCTGAATGTTGACCAGCTTGTGAAGGTTAAATCAGATGTGGTCTGAAGGAACCGTAAAGGTGGAGAAAGTACTAGGAAACCCTTCTGGTAAGTTCCTCGGAGGAGCTGGTTGCCCTATTAAAAGTGGCGAACAAGTTTACACCTGTACACCTCGGAATTTGGAAGATTCAGAGGTGGCATTCTGTAAACGTACATAATCTCAGTGGGCGTGTACAGGGCAGATGTTAAGATGGGCCTACTGCCAGAAAGATCTCGGACAACCAGGCATAGTAACAAGGTAAGGCGCTGAATGTTTAAAGTACACTGCACAGATATTTGTATCCTCAGTGATGAGTGAAACAGATGGTTGTCCATATATCATTCAAAAAACACTATAGGGAGTAGTAGAAGTTCGTTGGTTTAAAATCTGCCAGAGGCGAAATACCTGAAGTAACTATGACATATACAAGAAACAAAATCCAGGTAATCGGATTTTAATAACAATAATTAGTCGATGCAATTTTTAGAGTGCATTCTGCTGTGAATGAAGAATAACCGGGATGTAAAGTTATTTAGAGAACAGGTTTATACGGAATCATATCTCAGACTAATGTAGTATGTAAACATGTTTTGTGTTGGACGTAACACATTTTCGTAATTTAATAAAATGTCTTTTAGCGCAGAACTGCGACAAGGAAATAGAGTTTTTTTTGAATAGATGAAACGACTATTGCGGCATAGTATTTACAACGGTAGGAACAGTATTTTAATTACAATTTATCTCAGTGATTTCAGTGCCACTGCCGCGTCCTGATCCAGATGCAGGTCTTTATAGCCTTGCTCCTTGCTTAATACGCCGCCAAACTTAGTGTCATACGAATATTTGCCAATCCGGATTACCTACTTACCGTCTAGATTGTTGATATAGGTGTTCAACAGCCATGGACTCGACACCGATCCCGGTGGAAAGCCATGCCCACAATTTTCCTGAAAGAGAGTTAACCATCTTCTATAGCTCTTTGGCTTCTCCGTCTACCCTATTTTCAAACCAAGTTACTACCTCATCGTAATGCTAAGGAACTGAAACTGATTGTCCAGATTTCCAAGCGGCACTCTGACAAAGGTTTTGTTAAAGTCCATGTCGATAACTTCTAGCATATTTCCTTCAATAGCTGTCCTGGTAAACTCATCAAAAACTTATATAAAGTTGGTTGGACGAAACGTACAAAACACACACAAACACAGCCCCCCCCCCCCACACACACACAATTATCAATCCATATCAGTCCTCGTCCATCGATATATGACTGGTGTCTTTGATTACCATCCAATAATTCTCCCACAACCGAGGACAGGTTGAGGGTCAAATAATTTTACGGCTTATTCTTAGAGGTTTTCTTCAACAACGAAAACATAACTTTGGTTATCCTCCAGTACGGCGGCACCTCATCCGTGGCAAAGGACGTTATAAATACATATCCCATCTCAGTTTCTGAGCTACCATCTGACAAGGTCTGCAGAGACATCTTGTCGGTTCCTTGTATCTTATCCAGCATAATGAAACTCAAGAGAGCAAGAACATCCTCTTTTGCAATTCATAGTCTACGAGCTAACCGGTGTATTACGGTTCTATTGGCTATGTTCATATTTTAGACCCTTTGGATTTTCCTTTGCCATGTTTGCTGGAACAAAGATTTTCCATCTTTTAACCTTTCTGTTTTCCGCCTGAAACTCCAGCATAGATATCCATCGTCCGATATTCACTCTCTCCTCTCTTTTACATCTTATGCATCTGAAAACCTGGTATTCTTTTCAATATTATTGTCTAGCTTACTTCCGTGTTCCATCTTTAACTTATTAATGAGTTTTTAGTTGCCTTCTGTCGGTTTTTAAGAGCTCGCAATCCTCTAACTTTTTCTAATGTTTGTTCAGTTGCTCTTTTTTTCTTTGGCTTTTATGATGGCTCTGACTTTTTTTTTGTTAGCCATGGTTATATCACGCCTGCTTTAAGCTAGGGACGTAAATGATAGCTCCCACTTAATAACTTACAACAAACAATTCAAAGCATAAGTATTTTCTCGTTGGTCCAGACTTTATAAGTTTATGTGTTGGACACATGGGAGATCTCAAGCGGGATTTTCGGAATAGTCGTGTGCTATTTCTTCATATGTGCGGTCATATTCAGTCTCCGCTTACCTGATGCAAATTTCCTCTTTAATTTCAGCTTTGAATTTCAGCTGCCACGAAAGAATCTACAGTCATATCCCAGGAATCAATAATTAAGAAAATTTTATTCTATTAATCGTAATCTCATATAACGAAGAGTTCTCTAAGTTCTCAGATTTAATTTGATTACTGTTGCTGAATGAGGTGGATACAACAGGGCTAGGATTGTTATATACACAGTTAAACGTAGCCAAGTCATCAGGTTCATTGATATTCAGTCGTATACGTTATATCGGCAAACAAAGCAAAGTTCTTCCAAACAAAGTGCCAAAACAGTACATACAACTCACATATAACTCAAAGTAATATAATCTCAAATAAATAAATAATTAAATTCCAGAGGAATGATAACAATTGCGATACGTTGAAAAGTCAAAAGTCAACAGAATAACGTTAGTAGCACTTGAGGACAGCTGGATGGCGGCAGAGAATTCAATAGTCCCACGGCTTTGTGGAAGAAGTTGTTTTCCATCCTAAAAGTTCTCGTTCTAATACTACAGAAACTCCGAACTGATGACAGAGTTTAAAGGGATTGGGGTACGCATGGCAGATATTCTTCACAATGCTAAGTTAATAACCCACAGCTCAAAATCATTCAGACCTATTATAACAACGCTCAGTGAATGTACCAGCAGAATGTACACATTATTTACACAGCCGTCCACTCAATCTAAGAAGGTACTGCAGCGCATTCTTCAGCTCCTCCCTGAATTTTCTCTGAGACAGTGTGTAGATACACGTGTTGGTGCAGGTACAGAGAAATTGCAACATGAATGCACATTGTTGCAGGATGTAAATCGGATTACTGAAATATTTGTCTGTGTAAAAATAATTTTGCGTTAGCCAGTTCGTAGAGTGTACTACGTAGGGTATCCAGAACAAAATGAAATTCGTTGATATGGCGAACAACAAAATCATCGACTTTTTCCTGTTCTTCACCTCCGGATCTTCACTATTGTTACGGAGTCCCCGGCGGACTCTATTTGCTACTATAATATGTCTGACGGTTAAAATATTGAACAGCAGGATCACAGCAATTGGTAATAAAGGTGTTAATATGCTGTCGAATGATTCATAGGTTTTCCAAAACGATGATGTATAGTATTCAATTTTGGGGACGCAACGCCACGGCAAATGGTTAATGATCATCAGAGGTTCCACTGCAAAGTAAAACGGCACAGATCTCGCACTGCTCAATGTACTCGTGATTACTATAATCACTGTCGCCGTTCTCTCGGTGCAGTATCGCTCCCGAAGCTTTTGACAAGAAATAGCGATAAAGCGATCGAAAGTGAATGCAACCGTGAGCCAAACAGAAACATCCACGGTTGCTACCCTCAGGACAACTATGACGGCGCAGATCGGAGTAATAAGCAAGACTCTGGAATACACATAGATATTATTTATCTGATCCAATCCAACAGCGAAGATGACACTCATTAAATCAGCCGCTGCCATGCCCACTAGATAACGAGTAACGCATTTGGTTAGACCACAATTTCCCCGAGAAAGGATCACAACCGCTATTAAATTAACTGTAAAGAATTAAGAAGAAAGCATGTTAGTTCCAAGCACGTAATATGTTGTGTGTGTTACTTGATTTAGCCTTGGATAATGTCCTATGACCTGTCAAATGGCTTCATTTATTTTTTCTCTGATATCCTCACTGATTGTGTTAGAATCGTGGAGTGGAAATGCATTCGGCCCTGTATGGGCCACGGCGCTGGAATAGAGTACAAAGACGGTCCCAAGTTGTGATGTGTCACTAACTCCCCAACAGCTTACACCGCGGTCTTTGAAGTCCACGAAAAAGTTTGCGGTTAGCGGCCGATTGAGTGTGTCACTGCAAATTAGCTCATCAACAGAGTGAAGGATGTTGAAGGGAGCATTAAGCGTGCCAAGAAAGTGCACTAAGAGGGTTTTATTCTTCGGGTAAAATATATTTGGGAATTGGAACACCAACACCGAATAACAATAACAACAACAATAATAATATTAATAATAATAATATCAATGATAATAACAACAATAATGAGGATTTTACCAGCTTGAGCTGAGATAAATAAATATAATAACATTAGACATTATCGCTATTGAAGGAAAAGTTAAACAAGATATGACTTCTTTCTTTAGTTCGTATTTTGAAACAAAGTTTTGATGAATGATGTTTCCCACTTACTCTGTCCATGTGAGTAATCAGATTGAATAAATTTTCTAGAGGATCCTGTGAGGTGTTGGGTTGATTCTTCTTTCTTTTGGCATCTTCTGGGATGCATGAGCCTTCATCGAAAAGAACCACACGGTCGCAGCTCACTAGATGTTCATGAGGAAGCATCCAACGCCTGACTCAGAGTTGGGGACATCTTCCCAGGAACTAACGGGTTGCTTTCGACTATTCACAACGATTTGTTTGACACAATAATGCAAAGACATATAACAAGGAAGAAACAATTGAAGATGATAAATGTAAAAATTGCGAAGAAGAAGAGGAATGAACCCAACACATCACAAGATCCTCTAGCAATTTATTCAATCTGATTATTTAAATAGGCAGAATTAGTGGGAAATATCATTCATCAAAACTTTGTTTCAAAATTCGAACTCAAGAGAGAAGTCATATCTCAGTATAAATACAAGCTTGATCCGTTCTTACCGATAAGACATCCATAATAAAAATCCGATTATAATACTACAGTATAAACAAACAGAAACAGTACACTTAATAGATATAGTCCTTCCATACACACATAACTTTCAGAAATTAATTAAGTGAACACCAGAAATATGCTGAATTCAAAGAGGAAATTGAAAGTCTTTGGAATATGAACAAGCTATACCTTGTCCCAATAATAATATCTACAACTGGTATCATCCTACAGACACTAGACAATGGCACTAAACAATTAGTGATGTGCAAAATTTTTTTGTGTATAGCTTCAGAAAGCCACAGTTGTAAACATCAGGAAATTGTCCGAAAGTTCCTAACAATTAAGAAATGAGCTTGATGGCTCTGTCCGCTCCTTAAGATTTACCAGCAGGAGCTGGGGAAAAAAATATAAATTAATAATAATTTCTGAATTAGGTGAAAATATGTTATAAAATCAGAAACAACCAATCAATTTGTACCTTACCAATATTCTATACTTTGAGCATTGTAACGTACAGATGTTTTGATAAGTAAATCTAAACCAATTAATATAAAGAGCAGAAAAATGTTTTGAAGATATAAACATTAACTTTGGACTAAATAGTTGCTTCGCATTAAATATAAAGAAAGCTGAAAATGAGCTAGTAGAATATAAAGCAGACAATCACGATGTAGTACAGTTTCTGGATGATTCGGGAACATATCGTTAACCGGGATGTCAAGAAGTAAAGTAAATCACTCATCCTGCAATAAATGGAAGTCTTTCGACAGAACTCACTTCAACGCTTCAGAAGGTCTTCCAAATAAAGCTCAATAGTAAAGATATTACAAAGGCTCTAAGCACGTTAGCTATACCCGTTTTGACCTAGTCTGAAACTGGTCTGGAAAGATTGCAAGGTAAAATAAGAATTGGAATGACAAATTACGGGAAACACTATGTGCTAGGGCTTTACTCTTTGGAGAGAAGGAGGATGAGAGGAGACATGATAGAGATGTACACAATATTAAGAGGAATAGACAGAGTGGACAGTCAGCGCCTCTTCCCCAGTGCACCACAGCTCTGTACAAGAGGACATGGCTTTAAGTTAAGGGGAGGGAATTTCAAGGGCGATATTAGAGGAAGGTTTTTTACTCAGAGAGTGGTTGGTGCGTGGAATGCACTGCCTGAGGCCGTGGTGGAGGCAGAAACACTAGTGATTTTTAAGAGACTATGGATTGGTATATGGAGAAATTTAAGTTGGGGGGTTATATGTGAGGCAGGGTTTGAGGGTCGGCACAACATTGTGGGCCGAAGGGCCTGTAAGATGCTGTACTATTCCATTTTCTATGTTTTATGTTCTATGTACTCGAACGGTCTCATGTTAATACTACCGACGTCAGAAGGAAGAGGAAGAGCAGATGACATAGCAGTCAGATAAAGCATATAAGGATACACGTCCATCAAAGAGAAGTAGATTCAACAGCAGCAAACGCTATGATTTGGCTGGTCATATGCAACATATAAAAACGTACACACTGATAAATTTAAAAGAAATTACATCCTAGCGGAAAATTAAGAAATTATCACTACAGCTGAAAAGGTTAACCACTGGAAGAACATGACGCCCTGTAGAGGTTATTTCCACGATCACAACAGACTAGATGTCACCAAAGAAGCGTGTAACACTTGACCAATTGTTGCAGACTCTTTCCCAGAAACTTAGGGGTAATCTGGGGAATTTATGACCAGTTGTTTAACATAAAATATGTCAAAATACAAAATACATAAAAAAATTACCATGAACTTCAAATCGATAACTGCAGAAATTCCATGACTGGACATTGTCCGACATACCAAGCGGATGGCCTAAGACAGGCTGGCCTTTGGAGGCCCAGAATCTCGGAGCTCTGAAGACGCGGATGGAAGGTCGGTGAACAGCCAGATCGGTGTCTCGAGGGACCGGAATATCTTTGGCTGAGTGCACACAGACTTAAGATTTTTTTTCTGCGCAGAGCTTGGAAAAAGAGACGCAATACACTTTTAACATCGTGGACCATCTAGTTGTTTGCTATGTCTCCACTCTCGCTCTGAAACGGATACATCTCTTTCTCCACGATTAGGAACAGAGAGACCCTGGGTATTTGTTATTCTGGATGAGGACGCTGGTTTTGGAGTTCAGCAAGTCTGTGTCTTTCGATCATGCTTGAGTGATCGGTGGTGGGTGCCGATGCTTTTTTCCGGTGGGGGCAAGGGGGAATCGTTGCTTGCTGTCACTTACGCGCCGTTCGGGGGGGGGGAGCTAGGGGGGACTTTGGGGTTCTAACACTCAGCTGTTCTTTGGGACAGTCCTCTGTTTTCGTCGATAATTGCGAAGAAAAAGCATTTCAGGATATACATTGCATACATTTCTCTGAAATTAAATGTACATTTGAAACCTTTGAAGAAGAAGAGGAAGAATTTGTCAAAAGGAAAAAAAAAAGAACGAAAGCAGTGGTGAAGTGTTTCACGTGGCAGGCGCAACAGAAAGATTATTTTAAAAAAGTGAAAGACCAGGCACTAACTTGCTTGGTTGCGGAACGAAGCGATCTGGAGGCTCTTTGAAATATAAACCTTTTGAATGGTAAATAGTAAATTACTATTTACTTCTTCGTACCTGTTAGTTACGAGTTTCTTCAGTAGTTTGGATTCACACTTGAATGTCCAGGATTGTTGATACAAGTAAAATAATGGCACAAAGTGCAATGGTGGTATTGACAAACTAACTAGTACTCAAAATGATCAAGAAACATGAATAAAAGCATGACTGATCTTCTGATGCAACATCTGTGCTGAGCAATACATCATCTACTTCATAGAGCAGTGGGTAAGGCGTTAAGAAGCAAGCAAAGAATTATCATTAATTAGCATTAACATTACATTCAGTTACTTACCAGGTATTCCAACCGCTAAAAGTACAGGATAGAAAATGCTCGCTACATAGTAAATCGCTGGATATCCCATATTTCATGTGAGGCAATCAGGTGCAGGAAGGCTCCCAACACTAGGGTGAACAGAGTTTAATCAACTCTTATATAAGAAATGGAATGCCCACAGTGCCAATTAGTGCGAAATCTATGTCAGCTAAACCCACTGAGCAAACAGACATAAACATTTTTTTTTTAATCATGGTGTCACCGTACATTGAATTTTGTCTCTCGTAGAATATTACAATTTTTTAAAAAGTTCAATAGCTGTTTCTGTGGCAGAATGCCTGAGGTCCTTCCTTGAATTAAACAGTATTTCTAGGTATATATGCCGATCTCCAATTTATAAAATTCAGCACTGAAGCTTCGGTTGGCATAAAAATAACATATATGTCAAAGAGTGATTGCTGCCATTACTTCTGTGTTATAAGGCAGGATTGGGGAGTACCAGCAGATGAGAAACATCGCAGGTCAGGCAAGGAATATTGAGGTATATGTAAGGTAGAGATAGCGGGAATGAAACGAATATCTTGACGAGGACATTGTCTGTAGAAGAGCACCAAGTGCGAATTTCTGGGGGGGGAAACGGTAAAATCATTACCTTTGGACTGCAGACAACATATCCTAGCACACCTAGAGATCCTGTAAGTAGTTTAAGAGCAAATGCGTAGTTGCCAAAAGATTATTCGATGAAGGATCGATGGAATTTATTATTACTGATTTTTAATCAGTGATTTTCATCACTGTTTACAGTGGAAAAGGGCAAAAGAAAAAATAGAAAAAAGAGAAAAAAGAGAAATATGTCTTGAAGCATATCCCTATTATTAAAAGAGGAAGTGCTGGAGGATTTGATGTGCATATGAATTGAAAAATCAACAATGCCTCTCAGCATTCTGGAAAGCAAGACAAATAATTTTTGACAGAGACAGTTGCATCATCGTTCAGCACGGTATTGGGAGATTGGAAGTACGCAAGTTTGTTCTGTGGCAAAATTCGCCTCGGAAATTTGATACAGTTTTTTTATTATGAAAACATGACCGAGGAGATTGATAAGGGCAGGTAGAGGGACTTTGTCTACCTGACTTAAAAAAAAGTCCCGCTTGTCAGAGCATTAACGAACTTTAGATCACAGGTGATCCAAATTGAGTTGGCCAATTCCATGCAACTCGCCTTGCTGTCAGTAGTCAGGGGGTGCTATTTGATGGTTTCAAATTGGAAGGCTTTGTCCACTGTTGTACGAGATGGAACAGTTTTAGGTCCACTGTATTTCTTTTGTCTTGTATGCTAACGATTTGGGCAAAGTTGTAGATAGCAAGTTTAGCAAGTTTACAGATAGCATATGCATTCCTATCGGAGTGGACACAAAAGGACGTATAAATCCACTTCAGGACCTTTATTAAATAAGAAAATAGTACAATACGCGCTACATAAAGTCGGACTAGTGCGATTTTTTTTTGCATTTTGGAAAGATAAAACCGCGGATAGGGCGGGGTGTAGTGGAGGGCATTGAAGAACAAAGAGACGAACGATGCAAGTACAGTTTCCTCTTAAAAGTTTCGACAGGCTCATACACGTTATAAAGTAGCTTTTATATGCAAGGGTACTGTGTCAGGACGCCATGTTACATAGGTTCAAGAAGTTATCCAGACACTTGGAATATTGGAGAACGTACAGTCCTCGAACTACAAGACGGACGTCATGAAGGTGGAAACCGTAAACAAAATATTCGCAATACTGTTGCTAGGCCTGGTGAGCTAGAGTTCTAAATAGAGACCGGATAGGCTGGGGCATCCAGGAGAAAACCTGGACTGTATGAAACCGATGGTGACCTTACAGAAGTGTAAAGATAATGAAGATAGCAGTAAGAACAAATGCTCATTGATTTTATTTAGGTTACAGGAATCTAAATGTGTACACATGTTTAATATTCATGTGGAAAACACCTGGTACAGAAACATAATAGTTCCAGGATTATAACGCTGGATTCCTCTTGTAAGGTTCCAGTATGCGACACAGTTCAGGATCCTGCAGCAGCTTAAGGCAATCTGAAAAGTAATAAAGGCAAAATTAAGCAGCAAACATCACTTAGCAAAATCTAGCATCAAAAATGGAAACTCAGGACCGTCACAATATTTTCCGGTAAGTGCAAGCCAGATCAAGTTTGGTAGTAAGAGTCCTACAAATTATTTTGCGACTGCTCTATTATTACCCATAGTACAGAACATAATAACAGTCCGATTATATGAACACAGGATAAACCAACAGGAACAGCCGACTTAGAAGATATAATCCTTCCAAACATACATAGTATGCAGAAATCAATAAGTGAAAATCACCAGAGATATGTTGAATAAAAAGAGAAAATAGGAAGTCGATCGAGCATGAAGAGGGTATGGAGAGGCCCAGTCGTAATATCTAGACCTGGTGTCATCTGAAAATGACTACACAATAGCATTGGACAATTAAGCCTACACATTCCTAGATTCCTTGAAATCTCCAGAAAGGTACGATATGAAACACGACTAGTGTAGTCAAAAGGTTCCTATCAATTGAGAAATAAGCGTGTCTGTGCATACACGAACCTAACGTTTTAACAGCCTGAGCTCAGAGAAAAAAAAAACAATCTGGGAAATTTACGAAGAAGAATAAGGATAACCAAACTTAAATGAGAGCATAAGCAAGGAGGATGAAGACATTGTCACATTTGTAGAGCAGTTAACCAATGGAAGAGCACGATTCTCCATAGCAGACATCCCTACCTTCTGGAAGACGAGATTTCGACGAGGAAGGGTCAAGCGCCTTCTTCAGAGTTCGAGACCTCTTACCAGAAACAGAACGGTTTGTTGAGCGTTCGTCAATGGAGCGAGTTAGGAAGTTCAGTATGCAATCCGCATTTGATCGAAGCTCGCACATTTTTGTTTCTCTGCAAACAGCAAAGTAATTATGTTGACCCCAGGCTAACAGCTTAAAACATGAATCATACTGTTCCCTCTGTAACAATATTCACTCAGACCACTTGTCCAATTCATAATTCCGAAATATGGGATTTTCCTTGGCCAGCTGATCGACCCATTGTTTGCCCTGCTCCTGAATTGGATTTGTTTTCCTTGCGATGGTGGGTCTTTTGTGATGATTATCGATGATGGCACACGAGAAGTGCTCATTTTATACTCCTTCCTCACCAGTTCAAATATTGCATTTCCGTGTCATTGGCTATAAGTCATCCGATTGAATTTTAACACCTTCTTATTGGCTCTGCTCCTGTTCAACATCCATTTATTGCCATCTTTCCAACAAGTGACGGTTATTAATTTATGGCACTTTGTTCTTTTTAGTAACAGAATCACTCCAGGCAGGCACCAACCCAAAATTCACAAACCTGCATGTTATATTATATCAAAGGACAAATCACAAATAACTTCTTATTTGGAAATGATGTCCAGTCCAGCAGATTAGCTGGGGCACCAATGTGCCTGTTTTTAAAACATAGAAATTTACGCCATTTCATATCAGAAAAGTGAAGATATAAAACTGTTGAACAAAATGGTAGCCCCCATCTCGAAGACATAGCAGGAACAAAGACAGTTGATCTGTCTGCTTCCACTGTCCTCGACCCATTCGAGTTCAATGTTTTCCTCCATAATGTAAATCCATCATGGCCAAAATCTTCCTTGCAGCAAGCGACGACCAGGTGGTTAACACAGAATATATCAAAAATGCATCATAAATTACCTTCAATTCGCCGAGTCCTGCATATTTTTCTTGGCTAATACAGCTGTAAAATATTCTCTAAGTATCTAATTTACATTCTCCGCATCCAAGAAAATGTTTTCCTCTTTATCCCCGAGTGGGTCGCACGCTTCCGCTAGTTATTCCCTTCCTCTTGATGTGTATTGAATGCCTTGGGATTCACCTAGATACTATTTACGATGGGCTTTTCATACCCCTCTAAGTTATTCTAATTCCTGTCTTTAATTGTTTTCTGGTTTCTTCATACTTTGTTTGATCCTTACTTCCGAAGCTTTGCATACATCTCCTTTTTCTTCTTGACTAAATTCATCACTTCTCTGAAAATACAGAATTTTTTTTTTCTTTCCATCACCGTCCTTCTTTTTCAACTTTTCTGTACTTGGTGCAATTGATCTCTAAACACCTCCCATTTGTCTGTGAACGATATTCACATGCCTCCCCGAAAAAATGAGCTGTTCCCAATTAACGCTTCATAGTTCCCCCATAATTCAATTATAATTTACTCTAATTTAATTTAAATCCTTCCCGCACGTACCATACGTATCCTTACCTAATGCAATTCTGAAAGTTAATGAGTTGTAGTCCCTCTTCTCTGACTACTCAGTCACTGAAAGGTCTGTTACCTGACCAGGCTCATTAATTAATATCAGGTCTATTACGGCCGCTCCTCTAGTTGGACCGTTCACATATTAATTTAAGAAGCCGTCCTGGATAATACACTAACAAATTCTGCCTCCCCCCTCTCCCCCACAAACTCTTGACACAAAGACTGTTCCATTGTATATCATGGAATTTAAAATCCGATGACAGCAACTCTATTACTTTTACACTATTCCTCAGTCTGATTGCATATCTGTTAAATATTGTTCCGCTGGCTATTTGAGAGATATGTAGTACAATCTCATCAGTGTCTTTGCACCATTCCAGTTCCTGAGTTGTACCCAAATGGATTTACGGCCTTACAATTGAATGCAACAATAATATTGTTCACGATCAGTATTGCAAACATCATCCCCACACCTAGACTTTTTCATCTCCTCCTCAATCTTTTCAAGAACTTCGAAAACATGGTACATTAATCAATCAGTCCTGTTGCTCTCTCAACCAAATTTCAGTAATGGATACAACATTGTAGTTCCATGTACTGATCCATGCTCTATATTCATTACCCTTACCCATAATACTACTGGAATTAAAATATATAAATTTCAAATTTTCCGAGAGATCATACGTTCTTATTTCGGTTTTTCCTTGCAGTACTTTCCCTGACATTTACCTTCGGGTCAGAGCCTTCCGTTACTGACCTGATATTCCTGTTCTCAGCTCATTGAATTCCCAGGTTAAACTCTCCCGAATACTGTTTACAACCCCCGACCAGGTTATTGGTTCTCTCCAATTCAGGTACAACAAATTCTCTTGTACAGAACATCCGTTCCCTAAAAAAGGTTCCAATGATTCAGAATCTTGAAATCCTGTCTCCTGCTCCCTCTGCTCAGCCACTCATTGATCCTGACACCGCATTCCTCTCTGCACTGGACCGTGGCACCGAGTATAACTCGGGATTACAACCTTCGAGGTCTTCAGCCTCTTTCCTAACTCTACATACTTCTCCGTTTTTTTCTCTCCGTTATTCGCGCCAATATGCACAACGATCATTGGTTGACCACGCTCTCCCTTGAGAATATCCTACAGGCGCTGCGAAATCCTCGTATCTCTTTTGTAGCTGCAGCATCTCCTTTCAGTCCTCCGAACTACTGAGTCAACTGCAACTGTCCTTTGATTTTGTGTCTCAGTGTCCCTCTCAGTGCCATTAGCCTGCTCGCTAGATCCGTGCCTGATAGACCATTCCTCCCAGCAGTATCGAAAGTGATATACTTGTCGCTGAGGGAAATATCCACAAGGTACCCTGCACTGACCCTGTCAGTCAGCCGCTGAAGATGGGTGCAATTTCCACAGATATCTCTTCACAAAACCGTTGTCGACGCTTGAGTATTCCATCCGGACTGTTCTGTACGAACAAAAATGCTTACCACTTCTTAACCGTGCCTCCGCCTGTTCAGGTGGAAAACTGTTACGCTGCAGCCTTCCCACTCAGTCACTGACGCTCTCCAGCAATCACCGTACCACTTGAGCCTACCTTCCTTTTGTTTGCAGCTGACCTCCAACGTCGGCACATACCGCGCATGCGCACCCGAAAAAAAATCCGGCATTCTACGAAACTGCACATTTAATGCTCTCATGCTCTCTCTCCGGACTTTGGTGCGATCCTGACACCGACACTGACACTTCCTGCGCCTCGGCAGCTGAAAGGCAGACGGGGTTTACACACGTGATACTCTTTTCTCTTTTTTTTATTTTTAAGTACGGCCGAAACCATTGCAATTTTGCACAATTAAAGATGCAGAAGTCGCCATTCAGCTCTGCATTAGAAGTGCGACTGCTTCAGGGACTCCACACCGGATTTTGTATCGAGCTTTATTACTGAATTCTTCCCTATGAGAGAATATAGCCGCAAGACAGAGGTTCTGTTCTCCAATATAAACTGTCAACCACTACTAAAGAGCCCTGTCTGCCCGAAGGCTCCAGTAACCCGTTTTGTGACGTATCCTGTCAATTGAAACGATCCACTGGGATTGGTAGCTGTACCACACGTGAAGGTCAGGAAAATGATTTGGTTGTCAGATGCCATTTAGTAGGTTGTGGAGGCTTATCTCCGTCGCTACCCTCGGCTACTGCAACTTTCTTATCGGGTGAGAATAACTGCGCTGTTTTCTCAGAGCACAGGAACATCACGCCTTTATCTGTATCATGTGGCGTGGAATAAATCAAACACAGGATTGGAAAAATCTGAAGAATGTTGCAGCACACACAAAATATTGGAGGAGCTCAGCAGACAAGCAGTACCAAGGAAAAGTGTACATTCAGCGTTTCGGGCCGAAACCCTTCCGCAGGACTGGAGACAAAAGCTGAGGAGTAGAGTTAAAAATGGTGGAGGGAGGGGAGAGAAGAACTAAAGGTCATAGGAGAAACCTAGAGAAGGAAAAATGAAGTAAACTGCTGGGAAAGTGATTGGTGAAAGAGACTGAAGGCCATGGGGGTGGAGCACCAGAGGGAGGCGGGCAAACCGATAAACTGCGAGAAGGAATAAAGGGGAATAAAGGGAATTACCTGAAGTTTGAGAAATGTTTGTTCCTGCCATAAGGTTGGAGGCTACACAAATGATGTATAAGGTATTCTGCCAAACTAATCAGGACAGTGGAGGAGACCGTGGATGGATGTACCAGAATGGTACCGGGAAGTGGAATTCAAGCGGACGGAGCATAGATACTTGACGAAAAGGTCTCCCAATCTACGTCGCGTTTCAGCGATATACAGGAGGCCTCACCAGGAGCAACTAAGAGATTAAATGTCCCCAACAAACCCCAGGAGAAGTGTCGCCTCACCTGGAAAACCAGTTTATGGCCCTGACTGGTAGTGATGGAGGAAGTGTAGACTTGTTCCGCTTGTAGAGAGAGATCAGCGGGGAAGGATAAATGGACAGGGGATTCGCGTAGGGAGCGATCGCTTTAGAAAGAGAGGTGAGGGTGGGAGATGTAATTGCTGGTAGTATCACATTGAAGGTGGAGGAAGTTTCGGAGATTTACGCCCTGGGCTCGGAGAATGATTGAGTGGTAGGTGAGGACAAGAGCAACCCTGTCTTTGGTAGGTGGGCGGGTAGAAGGGAGAAGAGCAGACGTGCGTGTGTCATGGCCTGGTCCGTGAAAATCTCATTCCAGTTCACGGTCCTGTCCAGCTCCTTACTCCAGGTTTTCCGGGTTTCTCCAATTTCTGTTGAGACAGCTGATTCTGGTTTGGGCTGGCCTCATAAATTGCTTCAGGATTCAGCCTCTGGCTGTTGGATTGTTCCTGTATGAACCCCCTGTCTGTATCCCTTCCCTTTGCCTTGAGTCTTGCCTCGTCTCGCCTCGCCTCGCCTTGCCTAGCCTCGCCTCGCCTCGGCCTGCAGCCTTGTTTCGCTTCGGCCTGGGGCCCTGCCTCGCCTCTGCCAGGAGCCCAGTCTCGCCTCACCTTTCCTCTGCCTGGAGCCTTGCGCTGTTTGGAACATTCTGTCTGTGTCCACGCCTTCGCTCGGTAGGTCCGGCCGTTTTGCCGCTACCCAGCATTGGGAACTGTCTCGTCGTGTTCAGCGTTCTGTGTTATGTCCCGGCCTGACGTCCTGTACCCAAGGAGGGGACCCTACCCTATGTTTTGTGTGATGAGTCCCGGCCCTACGTCCTGTTTTAAGCAAGTTCGTGAATTTGTCTGACCGATAAAAAGAACAAAAATCTTCTCCTATTACGAATATTATAGACAATTGTCCATCGCAGAATACAATGAATCACCATCATAACTACGTAAATATAATTCATGTGGATGTTCAACCAGCATACAGTATGAAATTTGTTCACAACACAGGCGCTTCACAGTGCTCAGAGCAGGAAAGGGGTAAAACGAAATTTGTCACGGAGCGTGTATCATAGTAACAAGGCAAGGAGTATTTTAATAGAACAGGAGCAGCATTACATTCCTGAAATTCAATCCAGGAATTTCATTCACTCGAAGTGTCCCTCAGTCTCGTGACCATCTCTAAGTTTATATCTGGTCCCTGGGTTATTTTCCACGGAAGGTCACGGCGAGGAACAAATCCCCTTGTCTCCATATAGTGTATATGTGCCAGTCCATTCGATCACGCTAATTATGTCTCTTTCTTATGCCTGTTTGCTGCCTACCATTTCACCACAACCCACTATATTCCGTTGAAACTCCGGACCACTTTTATGGGAATATGTTCACATCATCGGCGATCTACTTCTCCACACCTTCCATTTGTTTCCTGTATGTAAAATGGCTGCTCAATGGAGTAGCGGTTAGCGTAATGCTATCACGAAGTCTGTGACCAGGGTTCAATTCCCGCCGCTGTCCGCAAGGAGTTTGTACGTCACACCGATGATTGTGTGGATTTTCTACAGGGTTCTCCAGTTTCACTTCAAGCCCCAAAGTCGTACAGGTTATTTTAAATTTTAATTATCCATATGAATATAATTGGATGGTGCAATATCGTTGGCTGGGAGGAGCCTGTTAATGTACTGTATCAACCTCACTGGTCATCTTGTCAAAAAGCTCAAACAAGCTCGTAAGAAACAATTCTATGCTGACACTTCCTATTCGGCCAAGGGTTTCCTATATGCTCAACTATCCTATCCCTAAGGAAAGAATCTCCACACATTTCCCTACAATTGACGTCGGACTCATCGTATATAGTTTGTAGCATTTCCACTTCTTCTTTTCTTAAACAGAAGAACACCATTAGCCATTCGCCAGTCCTTAGGGACATCTCCTTTGCCAAGAAAGGACAGCAAGGTATGAGTCGAGGCCTCAGCAATCTTGTCTTTTCACTCCAAAACCTAGGTAAATCCCATCAGGCCCTGATGACTTGTTCACTTTCAAACTCATCAAGTGGAACAAAACTTCCCCTTCCTTGACTTTTAAACAACCTATCATAGTTATACATTTAGCCCTGATCTACATATCCAATCCTTGTTAAATAATGAAAAGTACTCATTAAATACTGACTCACATTTCCATCAACGAAGCACATGTTCTCCTTTTTATATTTGTTATGTCCTACCATCTCCCTAGATATCGTTTTGTTTTTGATGCATGTATAATATGCCCTAGAATTCAACTTAATCCTATTTGCCAATAACTTTTCACGGACCCTCCTGGTTTTCCTAATTTCCTTCTTTAGTTCTTCTCTGGTTTCTTTATACTGCTTCCGTTATTTTAACTTCCGAAGCTTTAAATATTTCTTTTTTTTTTCTTGACCAAATTCATCGTCTCTCTGGAGATCCAAGGTTCTCTTATCTTTCTATCGCCGTCCTTCTTTCTAGCAGGAACATACATTTCTTGTAATTTGTGCATCCTCCACACGTCTGATGTGGACTTTGCAGAAAAAAAAATGATGTTCCTAATGAACTCTTCTGAGTTCCTGTAGAAGGCCCACGTATTGAAATCTCTCGCATTTCAAAAATGTGGCGGTTTGTAGGCTAATTGTTCCATGTAAATTGCACTGTGTCCAGGCCAATGTCATCGACGGTTGTTGGGCTGCCCATCTGGAAGTGTTAGAAAGACCTATTGTGTTGTATTTCGATAAATAAATATAACATGGAAATACTTCCAGAAAAAAACAACTAAATGCGAGAAACCTGAAGCAGCATTAAAATAAAATGAAAGGAAAAGATTAGAACGTCGGGATCATCAATGGAGAGAGAAGCTGAGTAACATATTAGATTGAAGGCTATTCTGCAGATAAACGATAATTTCCCGCTCACTCAGATTCTCGCATTACTGCAGTTGCCGAACAATAAACATAGGGACAAAATCATTGCATAACTAGAGGACATAAACAGTGCAATATTTGCAATATAAGTAATTAATTTGCAGGATGTATTAATCTTGAAGGAGAAGCCCTAAACAAATTTTGATCTCAAAAATGAAATGGTTCGTACAAGAAAGAGTTTGAATGGCAGCTGTTACACTTACATTTGTAGACAATCTATTGTCTTTGGCTCCATCCAAAGTTGATAGCATTGCTCTTCAGTAAATGGCAGTTAGTAAACGATGGCGTTCAGCACTCTTAGCTTGGGCACTACTGCAGAGTAGCGTCTACAGTTATCGGTTGTTAATGGCATCAGCAGAACTTCTGATGGATATTGTTGTTGCAGTAGTGGAGAGATTAATATTGCAGTGTCTAAGGTTCGGCAAGCGTCTTGTTCATTAGACTTGATCGCGCTCTGACACTTGTCCTGACGGTTGTTAACATGGATTGCTCCGTTTGTCTCAAGGTCGGTTTTCCATTCGGTCGCTTTATTGCAAATTCTTGTCTAAGGTTACGTGAACGATATTGTTCCCGAACAACAGAGCACGCGGTTAAACTGCCGGTGGTCGGAATGAGCTGTGTGAGACGTGTTCCCTTTACTTTGCAGAGAAACCCTATGTCCTAATTGACTACCTTACATGGCGTAGCATCTTTAAAGCTGGTATCTTTACTGCTATCGTCTGGAAGACAGTTCAATCATGGGGCATTGTGGGCAATTGCTTAATCGTATTGTTCAATGTGCTAAGGCTCACATATGTTATAGCGGCAAATCACGTCATAGAGTGATAACATACTGTTTTACGATAACCATGTCAACAGTGCCCTGAAAACGTATTCAGTCACAAAACCGTTAATCACATAAATGACTATTACTAGAAAGGAATTTGATCAATTGTTTCGAAAGTTTTTATTTGTGGATCACATGCTCCTCTTTTCACAGGAGGACCCTAAGACACGGAAAATGAGAAAACATGGACAACTAAAAATTCTAAAACAGAAATATCAGCAGTTCAAAAGTATACATCCCTCTTTGTTGAGTACGTAGTTGAACCACTGCTTGCAGTTGTTACAGCCAGTAGCCTCTTTGAATAAGTCTCCATTAGCTTTGCGCAACGTTATGAAGAGAGATTATCCAGTCTTCCTGCAATTGCTGAAGCTGTACCAGTATAGCTTGGAGTTCCGATGGACAGGAACCTAAGGTCTTGCTAGAGATATAACAGGGTTAAGGTCAAAACTCTGGCCCAGTTAAAGACAACTATTTTCTTCATTTGAAAACATTCGCTGCTTGCTCTGGCAGTGTGCTTTGCAACTTTTTCCTGCCGAAAAACAGACTTCAAAGTTCAAAGTTCAAAATGGATTTTATTATCTGAGTACATATCTGTCAGGAGATGGCATTGACTCGCAGATTTTTCCCACTATCTTTCTCTGTATTTAGCAGTGTCCAGTTTCCTGCAAATCCTGAGGATATTCCCAGTCTCTGCTGCTGAAAGCATTTGCAGAGCAAAATGCTAACAACATCATACTTCACGGTAGGGACGGTGATACCTGACTGATACAGAGTATTAGAATTATGCCACATATATCGCTAAAAAATAAATTCCTTATCTACAAAGAAATAGAACCATAGAACCTTAGAGCACTACAGCGCAGTATAGGTCCTTCAGCCCTCCATGTTGTGCCGACCCGTATAATCCTTAAAAAAAGTACTAAACCTACACTACCCCATACCCCCCATTTTTCTTTCATCCATGTGCCTGTCCAAGAGTCTCTTAAATATCCCTAATGTATTAGCCTCTACCACCATCCCTGACAAGTCATTCCAGGCACTCACAACCCTCTGTGTAAAAAAAACTTACTCCTGATACCTCCCCTAAACTTCCCTCCCTTAATTTTGAACATATGCCCTCTGCTGTTTGATATTGGTGCCCTGGGAAACAGGTACTGACTATCCAACCTATCTATGCCTCTCATATTATTTTAGACGTTTATCAAGTCCCCTCTCAATTTTCTACGCTCCAAGAAGAAATGTCCCAGCTTTGCTAACCTTGCTTTATATGGCTTGTTCTGCAAACCAGGCAACATCCTGGTAAATCTCCTCTGCATCCTTTCCATAGCTTCCACATGCTTCCTATAATGAGGTGACCAGAAATGAACACAAAACTCTAAGTGCGTTCTCACCAGAGATGTGTAGAGTTGCAACATGACCTCTCTATTCTTGAACTCAATCCCCCTGTTAATGAATCCTAGCATCCCATAGGCCTTATTAACTACCTTATCAACCCGTGCAGCGACTTTGAGGGATGTATGGATTTGAACCCCAAGGTCCCTTTGTTCATCCACACTCTTAATTAACTGACCATTATTCCTGTACTCAGTCTTCCGGTTTGACCTTCCAAAATACATCACCTCACACATAGTCCGGATTGAACTCCATCTGCCATTTTTTCTGCCCAACTCTGCAGCCTGTCTATATCCTCTTGTGACCTTCGACAACCTACAGCTCCATCCACAACTCCCCCAATCTTCGTGTCATTCGCAAACTTACTCACCCATCCTTCCGCCTCTGCATCCAGGTCATTTATAAAAATCACAAATAGCAGGGGTCCTAGGACAGATCCCTGCGGCACTCCACTAGTCACCGACCTCCAGGCAGAATACTTTCCTTCCAAAACTACTCTCTGCTTTCTTCTTTCAAGCCAATTTTGTTATCCATACAGCCGAGGTTCCACTTATCCCATGCCTCATGACTTTCTAGACGAGTCTCTAATGAGGGACATTGTCAAATGCTTCGCTAAAGTCCATGTAGCCCACATCCACTGCCCTATGCTGATCAATCTTTTGGTTACCTCTTCAAAAACTCAATCAGGCTCGTGAGGCACTATCTTCCCTTCACAAAGCCATGCTGACTATCCATGAGTAGACTGTACTTCTCCAACTGCTCTTAGATCCTATCCTTAAGAATCCTTTCCAGTAGTTTGCAGATCACCGACGTAAGCCTCACCGGTCTATATTACCCAGGTTTCGTCCTGTTACCTTTTTTAAACAAGGGAACTACATTTGCCATTCTGCAGTCCTCTGGCACTTCCCCTGCAGCCAAAGAGGATTCAAACATCATAGCTAATGCTTCTGCGATCTCTTCTCTCAATTCCCACAACAAACTGGGGTGTATCATATCCGGCCCTGGGGATTTATGAATCTTAATGTTTTTAAGAAGATCCAGCACTTCTTCCTTAATCTCCACATTATCCAACACACAGGACCACTCTACTTCGACCTCATCCTGATCAAGATCCTTTTCACTTGTGAATACTGAAGCAAAGTATTCATTTATGACCTCCCCAACCTCCTCCGCTTCCAGGCACATGTTGCCCTCTTTATCCTTTAGCTGTCCCTCCTTCGTTCTCGTGATCCTCCTAGACTTCATTACGCATAGAACGACTTGGGTTTCTCCTTACTCCTACATGCCAAGGCCTTCTCATGCCCCCTGCGAGCTCTCCTATGTGCTTTCTTTAGCTCCTTCCTGACTGCCCTATATTTCTAATAAGCCCCTCCTACCTCCTGCTTCTTATGTCTAACATATGCTTCCTTTTCCCTCGTGACGAGTTGCCTCGCATGTTTCATCAATGTTAAAGCCTGACTTGGAATGTACTGTGAAGAGGTGGAAAGTCTTGTGGATTCAACTTATTCGAACGTACAACATAGGGCAGCATGTGTTAGATACCACGATATCGCACGTGTTGTACTTTGCAGAGATGTACAGAGGAATGTAAAAGTTTGGTCATCCTGCTGAAACTTTCTGTTACTGGGAATAGCTAATCGAGTAAAAGATGAGCTGATGTCCAAAAGGCGGAAATTTAAAGATGACATATTTCCTTAATATTTTAAGCAGGATTACTTCTTTTTTCCATATTTTATAGTTTCAAAATAACAAAAAAAAGGAAGAGGGTCTGAAGGAAAGGTTTGGGTACCTTGCATGGTTAGTACTTAGTAACACTATCTTAGGCAAGTATCACAGATTGTAAACGCTTTCTGTAGCCAGCTGAGAATCTTTCAGATCTTGTTTGGGGGATTTTTGCCCATTCTTCCTTGCAAAAGGCTTCTAGTTCTGTGTGATTATTGGGCCGTCTTGTATCTACGCCCCTTTTGAGGTCTATCCACAGATTTTCAATGATGTTTAGGTCGTGGACTGTGAGGGCCATGGCAAAACCTTCAGCTTGCGCCTCTTGGGGTAGCTCATTGTGGATTTTGATGTTGTTTAGGATCGTTATCCTGTTGTAGAAACCATCCTCTTTTCATATTCAGCTTTTTTACAGGAGGTGCGATGTTTGCTTCCGGAACTTGCTGGTTTTTAATTGAATTCATTCTTCCCTCTATCAGTGAAATGTTCCCCGTGCCACTCGCTGCAACACAAGCCAAAAGCATGATCGCTCCACTGCCGTGCTTACAGTTGGAGAGGTGTTCTTTCCATGAAATTCTTCACCTTTCTTTCCCCAAAAATACCTTTCCTCATTGCGGCCAAAAAGTTCTATATTAGCTTAATCAGTCCACTGGACCTGTTTCCAAAATGCCTGAGGCTTGTTTAGATGTTCCTTTGTAAACTTCGGACGCTGAAGTCTGTGGAGAGGACGCAGGAAAGGTTTTCTTCTGATGACCTTTCCATGAAGGCCATATTTGCGCAGGTGTTGTTGCACAGTAGAACGGTGCAACACCACTCTACAGTCCGCTAAATCTCCCTGAAAGAAGTTTTGCAGTCAAACAGGTGGTTTCCATTTGCCTTTCTAGCAATACTACGAGAAATTCTCTCGCAAAGTTTTCTTATTCTTCCAGAACTTAACTTGACCTCCACCGTCCCTGTTAACTGTTATTTCTTAATTACATTACAAACTGAGGAAACGGCTACCTGAAAACGCTTTGCTGTCTTCTTATTGTCATGTGGGGGGCGGCGTTGGGGAGCTGACCCAAATGCAGGACACAGACGCTGAAGCAGTAGGACTCCGATTATGTTTATTAAGAATGCTAGGGAGGTCGTGAAGCAAGAAATGATCAAAGGACAATCCAGGAGTGAGCAAAGCAGAGGCAGGAAGAAGCGTAGCCGGACATGGGCACAGTCTCTGGACTACACAGGGACTCAGGGCCTGAGCTGGCATTTGGGCTAGGAAAACGTGACACGGACGTGGAACTAGTGACAAGGAGCCTGGACATGGGACTCGAGAGCCTGGACATAGAGTTGGGACCCTGGACTAGGAACTCGGAAGTCCGGCAGCAGTGCCTAGACTGGGACACTGAGCCAGAGTCTGGACAGGGACTTGGAACCTGGGTCTTGACTTGGAGTCGGGACCTGGGCCTAGGCTAGGACTCGAGACTTGAATCTTGGCTAGGACGGGACAGGATCGGACTAGACACTCGACTGGGACTAGAACACGAAGCCTTGACTTGGACTGGACAAAACTTGGTCTTGGAATCAGGAACCCGAAGTCTGGAACTTGGTCTTTGACCACGGAACCCGAAGTCTGGAACTTGGTCTTGGAACAAGGAACTCAGAGCCGGGGCCCTCCTTGGATGAAGGGCATAGACCTTCCTTGGAAGCAGGACTCTTCTTAGACACGGAACTTAGAGTCAGGATCTCTCCTTGGGTACAGGACACGGGGTCGGAACTCTTCTAATGCACAGAACAATGAACACGCAGAGACAGATCTCCACTCCAGGTACCGGCAAAAGGCCGGACTTACCCAGCGGAGGCGAGGACACGAAGAGACAAGACCACACATCGATAGACTGCTGTTATCTTGACCCGACAAGGCTCCAGTCTCACTCCGGCGAATTAACTTGGCCGGGATTCTGACGAAGTCGTAGACGAGGGTACAGATGGGGGTGCAGATAAGAGTCCAGTCGAGGGAGAAGACGAGGGTACTGACGAGGGACTGCCGTTTGACTTTCGGGGTGACAGGTGACTGTCGGGGATTCGGATGGGGACGGTCCAGCAACGAATCACTGGACCCCAGAGCCATTCATGTGTAAGCCCGAAGGGAGAGTAGGTGCCCAACGCAACTTGAGAAAACAGGAAAACCCGGAATACGGTAATATGGACCAGACGCTGAACCGGCATGCGGAATTCACGAACCGGACAATGACACTTATACTCTTCTGCTGCGTTGTGAGCATCATTTATTTTAATTTTCAGAGTGCTTGCCAGCTGCTTAGAGGAGCCCATGGCTGTTGATTACTGAGACAAGGTTTGAGGACTCAGGGTATTTATAAAGCTTTGAACTTTGCAACACCTGGCCTTTCCTAACGATGACTGCTAACAAACCATAGCCCGAACAAGCTAATCTTTGAGTCCTTGGAAAGAGATAAATGAAAGCTCAAATCTCTAGGGGTGCCGAAACATTTCCACGGTGCTCCTTTCTTTTTTTCACCCTAAAATTGTACAAAACGAAAATATAATACACAAACCCTGTTAAAATGTTGAAAAGAATAATGATGATGATGATGATGATGATGATAATAATAATAAAAACAATGAGACTTTTGGAGATCATTTCATCTTCACGTCTCTTAACTATTCACAGCAAAACAAATTTTGACTAGGAGTGCCCAAACCTCCGCATGCCACTGTAGGGGAGCTGGGGAATATTAACTGATTATCTCTGAGAGATTCCTCCTTCGATCCCAGCGCTCATAATTAGACTGCCTGGCGCATATTACACTCCAAAACTGACAACGATCAGGTTTGTAACACCTTCTCCCACCTTCTCATCCTATACTTTCTAAACATATTAAAGCAAGATATATATACTTATTTGCTCCCCCTCCCCCACTAACTGTTTGATAAAGCTGAAATTGGTAAATATACTCCGTTAAAATGTTATGCTGTCTTACACTTTGTTATTTCCTGGCGATTCATAATTATGCATGGTCAGTTTTTACACAACATTCCCTCAAATCGAGGTTCCTTGAATTGGAATTCTTAATGTAGCTGCTTGGTTGAACGCCAAATCATACTGGTCCTCGTGGTATGTTGGTTATGTTGTTTTTCACCATCACAGAGATTGCAAAAGAGCCAAGTTTGTATATGAGCCCGATGAGAGAGTTACGCATATCGGTCAGCAAATACCTTAGCCTGTGTTTCATATTTTTGCAGCCATTCGCAATAGAATAAAAAGAAATACAATAGAATCAGTAAATAAACTACAGAAAATAAATATGCGAATAATTAAGTAATAACATAGATATACAGACCGACAGATAGATAGATGAATAAATAGATACAGATATAGATAGATAGACAAACAGACAGATAGATGGATAGGTAATTAAATCTGTTCACCGGTGATGTGCCTGAAGTTACCCATACAAGCATATGACATGGGGCATAATTAGGCCATTTGGTCCATCGAATCTGTGCCTCCAGTTTGTCATGGCAGACCCAAATCCTTCTCAAAACCATTATGCTGCTCCCTTCGCTTGACCTTTCACACCTTGATTAATCCATAACCTTTCACTCTCCGCCTTAACTACATCTAATACGGTGGCCTCCACAGCCGCAGTGGCAACCAATTCCATAGATTCAACATAGCTAAACAAACATAGGTAAACAAATTCCTCCTCATCTCCATTCGCAACGAAAGTCTATATGTTCTGTGTCTGTGTCCACTTGTCCTAGATTGTGCCATTACAGGAAATGGTCTCTCCACAGTAAGGTCCCGCCTCATTATTCGAAATTTCAGACGGTGCAAGTCCAGAACCATTAAACGCTCTTTATTTGATAACCCTTTCATTCACGGAATCATTCTCGTGAATGTCTTCTAAAGCTTCTCCAATGTCAGTGCATCCTTTCTTAGATAAAGGTCCCACAACTGCTCCCAATACTCGAATTGTGGCCTCACCAGCGCATTTTGAACCCTCAGCATTGAATCCGTGATCCTATTTCCCAGTAGTCTAAAATGAATGCTAGCAGTGCATTTTCATTCCTCACCTCCGACACAACCTGGAAGTGAAGTCTTAAAGAATACTGCACGGGCACTCCAAACACTCTTTGCAGATCAGATTTTGATTGTTCTCCATGTTTAGAATAGAGTCTACGTTTCTATTTCCTCTAACGAAGTACATGACCATACAGTTGGCGACACTGTATCCATCTGCCACTTCTGTGCAACTGTCTGTGTCCTTCTGCAGCATCCCTTCTCCCTCAAATCCATCTGTCCATCCACCTTTCTTCTTATCGTTCACAAATTGGGCCACAAAAATCCCTCAGCTCTGCAATCTAAGTTATTTGCATATAACGGATAATGAAGTGGTGCCAATATTAAACCTTGTGGAGCAACATTAGTCACTGGCGGACAATCAGAAAAGGCTTCTTTTAATTCCACTCTTCGTCCTAACAGTCAAGCAATGGTCTATTAATGATGTATATTAATGATGTAATGATGTTAAGAATAACGGAAGAAAACTTATGATATACCTATTTCACCCATGCCTGTTCTCGCCGAAATCTGACGAGCCAAATTATCCGCACTCTAAATGCTAGTCTATCCCAGCAATGGATTGAATCGACAATATTCTTATTTTCTCTTGCTAATGAATTATGATGTAATTAGACCGCCTGAAATCGCCAAAAGCCCACAAGCGCTCCTTTCTAAGCCTCTCACGCCGACTTCGCTCTCTCTCCCGATGTGGTTGGCCACAGGTTGTGGAATTAATTCAGTGTTGATGCTAATGATCTTGGTTCTGGAACGTGATTGCTGTATTGTAAGATCTGTTCCTGAACTCGGAGTTGATGCAGCTGAAGCTCCTCTGCCTTCTTCCTGATGGCAGTAGTATGGATGGCCTGAATGGTGGTGTTCCTTGATTTGTGTTATTTTCGTGTGGGTACTCCTTGTAGATGTACTAAATAGTGGGGCAGGGATTTTCTTGAGATAGACTCCACTAGTTTTTATGCGAGTTTCCATAAAATACCGCGTCTTAATCACTGTGGATAGACTCCACTGCGTTCCTACAGATTTTTTAAAAAAATTAATACGTATGCTAAATCTCATCTAACTTCAAATAAGGTTCTCCCAGTCGATTTGGCCTAGTTTTGTTAATTTTATTTTGTGTAGACCATTAAACCGTGAGATAAAGGAATAGAACTGGACCATTTTCCCATCGAGTCTGTCTCGCCATTTCACTATGTCTTATTCATTTCTCCCTCTGCCCCAGTGACCTGCCTTCTTCCTATATCCGTTCTTGCCATCAATACTGAAGGGTCTATGAACATCTGATTAAATAGATGCAATGAATTGGGATCCACGGCCGCTTGAGGTAACGAATTCCACAAATTCACCACTCTAGCTATATATATATAAAAAAATCCCCATCTCTGTTCTAAAGGATGCCTTTTGCGAAATGTCGCAGAGTAGACTGTTCTGGCAAACCCGACTTAACCCTAGCTTAAACACGAGGCAATTTATCATGACCAATTAACTTTCTCGTTAGAGTTTTTGGAATGTTGGGGTAACTAGGAGAATACCAGCCATTTCACGGGGAGGATGTACAGATTTCTAACAGATGACACCGTGACTTCAAATTAGGAGAGCAGAAGTTGAAACAGCACTACGCTACCATGACTCCCGCCCCTCCTTAGAGGCAGTAGAATTGTTTCAATCTCCTTTCGTCTCTATACTGCTCTCCACAAAGTACTTCCATATATGCACTTGGAAATCGCACAACTGGCAAAGTGAAATTGAGATACATTCTTTTACAAGGTTCAATTATTTCTAAGCATTAAGATTTATACTTCTGTACAAAACGTTTATTTTGTGGCTCGAAATCACAAATGTACAATTCAATTTAAGGATCGCTCAATAAATTGTCACGTTCTGTACATTACTGGGTCAACAAATACACGTGTCGGGATGGTGCCATTTTAAACATACCATGATTGGTTTGGAAACGGTTTTATAACTCCTGACTGAATATACTCCCGGAATTTACCTGCACTGTAATTGTTTTCCTTAAGGACTCAGAACTGGATTTAAAATATTTAGCACCTTCCTCCCAGCGTCGTTTGCAAAGAAATGAAAGCGTGAAATGAAATGTCAAGTAATATATCAGAAAGAACGCTTTTACTACCCGATTTCTGCGGCTTTCTCGTTTCTGGACGTTTTACGACTGTAAGAGTTTGTATTAGCCTGAACACCATTATTTGTGTTTCAATCTCCCGTCTGTACCTTAGTTTTGCTTTCGGTTTTCTATTTCCCTACTTATCATCATGGTGATAGGGATCTGTTGTTATATTCATCAGGTTCGTCTGCTGTATTATTATATTGAAAATCACCTACAAATAATTTTTTCCATTTATAACCATATAACCATATAACAATTACAGCACGGAAACAGGCCATCTTGGCCCTTCTAATCCGTGCCGAACGCTTACTCTCACCGACTCCCACTGACCCGCACTTAGCCCATAACTCTCCATTCCTTTCCTGTCCATATACCTATCCAATTTTTCTTTAAATGACAATACCAAACCTCCCTTTACCACTTCTACTGGAAGCTCATTCTACAATGCTACCAATCTCTGAGTAAAGAAATTCCCCCTCATGTTACCCTTAAACCTTTGCCCATTAAGTTTCAACGCATGTCCTCTTGTTTGAATCTCCCCTACACTCAATGGAAAAAGCCAATCCACGTCAACTCTATCTAAGTCCTCATAATTATAAATACCTCTATCAAATCCCCCTCAACCTTCGACAGTCCAACGAATAAAGACCTATCTTGTTCAACCCTTCCCTGTGACTTAGGTGCTGAAACCCAGATAACTTTCTGGTAAATCTTCTCTATATTCTCTCTATATTGTTGACATCTTTCCTATAATTCGGTGACCAGAACTATACACAGTACTCCAAATCCGGCCTTACCAATGCCTTGTACAATTTTAACATTGCATCTCAACTCCTATACTCAATGCTCTGATCTATAAAAGGCAGCAGACAAAAAGCGTTCTTCACCACCCTATCCACATGAGATTCCACCTTCAGGGAACTATGCGCCAATATTCCTAGATCACTCTGTTCTACTGCATCATTCAATGCGCTACCATTTACCATGTATTAATTTACACTGGGAACTGTGCAGACCACTCGTCAGAGCGAGTATTGATCCAATCTCAAAGTATGTTTTGATATACATGTGAAAAAAAAGAAAATTCTTTATCTTTAGGGTTCAAAAACCGCCATATTTCTGTAATTCCCGAGTCAACCAAAAATGAATTAATAAGTAGGGCTGATCTATTCGGAAGAGTGCGAATAGGTTTAGATCTATCCATCGAAGGATTCAAACAACAATTAAAATCTCCACCCATTATCAACATATATTCATTTAGATTAGGAAGAGAGGTAAATAAACGTCTAAAAAATTCAGGGCAATCAAAGTTTGGAGCATAAATATTAACTAGAACAACTTTCCGATGGAAAAGTAAACCAGTTATCAACAAAAATCTACCCTGTGGGTCAGAGATAATTTCATGATGTGTAAACGATATTGAGGGATCTATAAAAATAGACACACCCCTAATTTTGGCGGTACAATTCGAATGAAATTGTTGACCCTTCCAGAACCTAAAAAAACGTTGATTATCCTCCCTCCTGATATGGGTCTCCTGTGCAAAGATAATATTAGCATTCAGTCTATGGAATACTTTAAATATTTTTTTGCGTTTAATCGGATGATTTAAACCATTAGTATTCCAAGAGATAAAGTTAACAGATCTATCCATCATACCAATATTAATTGTGTGTATCATAAAAGGTTAAAAAGACACATAACCCACAATTCAGGAAGGAGGAAAATTGATTCAGGAGCAGCCGGAGAACATGACACCTCAACAATATTAGTAATTTAAAGTCGGCCCATAAACTAAAAGCAAAAAAATAAAAAGCAAAAGCGTGAAAAAAGATCCCTCCCCCCTCCCCCCACCCTTCGAAAAAAAGCCAAGCGGCAGGCGCATAATCTAATACTAATATTACCCCCATTTCAAGATGGCAGCTCTATAAAAAAAAGATTAGAAGAAAACTATATATCACCCAAATTAAAATATAGAGTTGCAAAAAAAAATATATATATCAATCAGAATAATAAAGAAAAACTAATATAATACAACAATCATTAATAAAAAAAGGTATAAACGTCAAAATTTAAAAGTGTAGTATACCTTTAAATAAAAATCCCATATTCAAATACAAGATGACGTTTCAAGAGCAAAGACTTATGGGAAGAAGAAACGCCATTTTGAAAAAACCATATTACTAAATACAAATGTGAGTGCAGCAATCTGTTAAAAGACAAAATAACATTTAAAAAGAAAGGGATATAGTACAGTACAGCATATATATAAAAAAAACTAAAAGTCCAAAACATTCGTCCCATATCTAAGTACAGGCAAACAGATAAATGCTTGTAAAAAACAGAATCTTACGGGAAAAATAAACAACTTAAAAAAAGGATAAATCATTAATGCAAAATATAAACGTATATAACCAGAACAGAAAGAAAAAAAAGAATATTATCAAAATTAAAAAAAAAAACATCTATAAACAATGAAGCTAGTAAAAAAAAACCGAACCCATAGATCAAAAAATAAAAAGTTATAACCCAACTTCATAGGTTAAAACTTAAAATAGAAAAATATCCTCTCTCCGAAAAATCTTCCACATAACACATAGTTCAAGTTGCAGTAGAAGATCGAAATTCTCCAACAAATTTCTTCGCTTCTTCCAGAGTGTTGAAAAATCGTTGACTGTAGTCGGGCAGCACGATTCTAAGCTTCGCTGGATACATTAAAGCTTGTTTAAGTCCGATCGAATGAATCTCTGCCATCACTGGTTTAAAAGCGATCCTGGCTCTCATTACTTCAAAAGAATAATCCTCGACTATTCGAAACTGAAAGTTTTTGTAGGAAATCATACCTTTTTTACGACCTAATCGAATTAGAAGCTCTTTCTCACGAGGATAATGAAGGCGAACAATCACCGCTCGTGGTTTATCAGGCACAGACGAAAACCTCGCAACTCTGTGAGCGCGGTCGATAACAGGTTTAGTTTGCAAACCTTCATCACCGAAAATTTCCCATAGTAAATTAGAGAAAAATTCAGTTAAATCACCGGACTCAACTTTTTCGGGAAACCCGATAATACGCAAGTTCTGTCTGCGAGATCGATTTTCGAGATCAGAAATTTTAAACTTATACTGATCTACAGTCTTAAGAGTCGATTGTACCTTCTTATCCAACACTTCAATTGTACGTACTTTTTCAACAATTAATTTTTCAAGAGTCGCCAACTTATCTTCATGCCGCTGAATAACCGATGCCTGCGACTGAAACTTAGTATCAAGCGATTTAACAGCTCCTTCAAGTTCAGACATTTTCGTGGTAAACGTGTTTTCCAAACTTGCCATTTTACTTTCCAAACTTGCCATTTTACTTTGCAGCTTGTTATCCAAACCTTCTAGTCTGCCTTCCAGACCCGCAAGTTTAGCATCCAGTTTAACGTCCAAAAGATTAGAAATTGCGTCGATGGATAAAGGATCCTTAGCCGATTTCTTACTTGTAGCCAATTTAAGTTTGACAAAATTAGATCAAATATTATTTTCTTTCTTTTCACATGTATATCATAGCTACTCTAGAATTGACTATTTTCTTATTGATCATCGGTTATTAACGGATGTTATTGATTGTAAATATGATTCTATTACTATTTCGGATCATGCACCTTTGAAGTTATCTATTAAGATTTCGGACTATTCCAATAACACCAGATCTTGGAGACTTAACGCTACTTTGCTTCAAGACCCAGAATTTATTACTTATATAAAACAGCAAATTGACTTGTTCTTTTCTACAAACTGTACTGAAGGAATCGACAGAGGAATACTTTGGGACTCTTTTAAGGCTTTTATTCGTGGTCAAATTATCTCATATTCTGTTGGTAAAAGAAAACAAAGATATTTAGATATTGCTTTATTGGTGGATAAAATTAAGGAAATTGATAAGATTTATTCCGTGACTCCTACCAAAGAACTTTATAAGAAGAGAGTTGAGCTTCAAATGGAACATAGTTTACTATTATCTTCTTCAATTGAAAATCAATTAATTAGGACCAGGGCTCAATTTTATATTCATAGTGACCGTACTGGTAAACTGTTAGCTAATCAATTAAAGGCTATCTCGACTAAGCGACAAATTATTAAAATTCGCAAATCAGACGGTAATTTAACTACTGATCATAAAGAAATTAATAATACCTTTCAAGATTTTTATAAATCTTTATATCATTCAGAATTTGATGGTGACCAGTCCATGATAGATAATTTTTTTAACAATTTGAATATTCCTAAACTGACTGATGAAGATCATAGTCTGTTAGATGCTCCTATTTCTATAGTGGAAATAGGAGAGGCTATTTCATCAATGAACTCAGGGAAAGCTCCTGGTCCTGATGGTTATATAGTAGAATTTTTTAAAAATTTTTCTTCTTTGCTTTCTCCTTGGTTATGTGAAATTTTTAATGATGCGTTTGCTAAGAAGAGATTACCTCAATCTTTTTATGAAGCTAATATTTCTCTAATTCTTAAAAAAGATAAAGATCCTACTTTATGTACATCTTATCGCCCTATATCATTATTAAATGTAGATTCTAAGATTCTTACAAAAATTTTAGCTATTAGATTAGAAAAAGTACTGTCTCAGATTATTTCAGAAGATCAAACTGGTTTCATGAGGAATCGGTATTCCTTTTTTAATGTTAGAAAATTGATTAATATAATTCATACTTCACCACCCACAATCCCAGAATGTGTTATTTCATTAGATGCTGAAAAAGCTTTTGATAGAGTTGAATGGATATATTTATTTAATACATTGAGAAATTTTAATTTTAGTCCTAATTTTATATCATGGATTAAATTAATATATCATAAACCTGTTGCTTCTGTTTTTACGAATAACCACAGATCCTCTTTTTTTCAATTATCTCGTGGTACGAGACAGGGTTGTCCCTTAAGTCCTTTATTATTTAATATTGCATTAGAACCTTTAGCTATTGCTATTCGTGAATCTCCTAATATTTTTGGTATTACCCGTAATGAGAAGTTATATAAATTATCTCTTTATGCTGATGATTTGCTGTTATATATTTCTGACCCTGATAGGTCTATTCCTGCTATTTTATCCTTGTTGGTTCAATTTGGTACTTTTTCTGGTTATAAAATAAATTTAGATAAGAGTGAATTATTTCCTTTAAATGCACAAACTTTATTGACTGATAGGACACCATTTAAAGTTGTTACTGATAACTTCACTTATCTAGGTATAAAAATTACCAAGAAATATAAAGATTTATTTAGAATGAATTTTTTACCTATGCTTCATCAAATTCATCAACTTACTACAAGATGGTCTCCCTTGTTTTTATCATTAATTGGTCGGATTAATGCTGTCAAAATGATGATTTTACCGAAATTTTTATATTTATTTCAAGCCCTACCAGTTTTTATTCCTAAATCTTTTTTTGATAGCATTGATTCAAAAATTTCTTCATTTGTGTGGCAAAATAAAAACCCTAGGTTAAGTAAAAAGCAATTACAAAAATCAAAAAAAGATGGTGGTTTAGCTTTACCTAATTTTAGATTTTATTATTGGGCAAATAATATTCGTAATTTATTGTATTGGAAATTAGATTTGGATTCACCACTGTGCCCACAGTGGGTAAATTTGGAATGTAATGAGGTAAAGGGATATTCTCTATTCTCTGTTCTTGGTTCTTGTCTTCCTGCGGATTTAGTTAAATTTAATAAACAAATATTTAATCCTGTTATTAAACATACATTACGAATTTGGTTTCAATTTCGTAAGTTCTTTATTTTGAAAAACTTTGTTCTTGATAGCCCTATCTTATTTAATTTCTTTTTTAAACCTTCCTGGACAGATCAAGCTTTTAACATATGGAAATGGAAAGGTATAAAATGTTTTCGTGATCTCTTTTTTGAAGATACTTTGATGTCATTTGATCAACTTTCTAATAAATTTGAATTACCTAAATCTAATTTTTTCAGATATTTACAAATCAGAAATTTTTTACATAAAGTTTTACCATCTTTTCCTAATTCAACTTTGATGGACACTACAGATTTGATCTTTACCTTAAATCCTTGTCAGAAGGGATTAGTAGCTTTTATTTATAATATGATTATGAAGATACAACCAGAAATATCAGTTAGAATTAAACAAGAATGGGAAAAAGAACTTCAATACAACATATCAACAGATAAATGGGAAAAAATTTTGCAAATGGTTAATTCTTCTTCTATATGTGCTAAACATGCTTTAATACAATTTAAAATTGTACATAGAGCTCATATGTCTAAAGATAAACTTGCTCGATTCTATTCTCATATTAACCCTCTATGTGACAGATGTCATTTAGCAGTGGCCTCATTGACCCATATGTTTTGGTCATGTCCCACTTTACATAATTATTGGAAGGATATATTTACTACTATTTCCTCAATTTGGAATATAGATTTACAACCTCATTTTATTACTGCAATTTTTGGCATACCAAATGAAGATGGCAATCAGTTTTCCCCCTCAATCAGACGAATGATTGCTTTTGTAACATTAATGGCCAGAAGGTCTATACCACAAAATTGGAAAGAAGTAAATCCTCCTACTACATTTCAGTGGCTTTCTCAAACTATTTCTTATCTGAGTTTGGAAAAAATTAGAAGCACTATTTTTGACTCATCAATTAAATTTGAAGAAACTTGGAGACCGTTTATTCGACATTTTCATATGAATTAATTTGGCCTTTTCCGGACCTTTCTGCTTATTCATGTTCAGGTATGGAGTTCCGGAGTTCTTTGACACTATCTTATACTTGTAAACTGTTGTTATTGCCTATGTTAGTTTAGTTTAGTGTTTTATTTTTTTTTAATATATATTTTTTCTCACATATTTTTTAATATTGTTTTTTTCTTTTTTAATGGTTATTTGTTTTTTTTTTATATAATCATGTGGACTTGATTAAGGTACTTTCTTTTGTTGATGTTTAGTAGGATATTATTATCTTATTATCAATGTGATTTCAAGTCTATTGTATTTATAATTTACTTATTATTATGTTATTTTTTTTGTGTATATGTGAAAATCAATAAAAAGATTGAAAAAGAAAAAAAAAAAAAAAAAAAAAAGTATGTTTTGAATAGTAGCCATGCCGTTACAAATTTCATTAGAAATTTCAACATTATGTCGGAATGCTATCGGAACCATTATCGCTCATATGAATATATACTCCCAAAATATGAGAAGGCAACACTTCTCTGCCAAAGCGGTACGAAGAACCCCAAATGAAAACAAGTCCAGATGATTTCCCTGAGAGTTCGCATGGTGGGGGGGGGGGGGGGAGTGAGTATTGCTATGAGATTATTTCAGTACCCTAGTTAATTTTAAACTGCTGTCTAAAGTTAGCTCATTGTCGACATGTGCAGTAGTGGACTCAACTGACAAATAATGCGAACATGACGAGACCTCTTCAAATTAACGTTGGATCATTTAAAGCCTGGTATTGCTGCCTTTATCAAAGGAATATTTTCAAAGTTTCAGTCATTGTTTGTCTGCGGGAGTTCTGGAGCAGTTGTAGATAATTTGTCTGGAATACAACATGGAAGGAATGCGAATTAGTTCGTTTGATTTGTCGTCGGTTGTTAAAATTTTTATGAAGAGTTGTTCTGTCCTTGAGCATACGTTCTTTTAACAGAAAGTTAAAATCTATCCCTTGCGAGAAGGGTGGCAACGCAATGTTGCGTACGTTTTATTTTGATCTATCACTTGAATAAGTTTGTGTCCTCTTAGTGTGGAATAAAAGCGTTCACTATCTGTGAAGGGTAACAGTGGGAAATTAAGGAGAATAAATTTATTAAACAAATCGGATTTTGCCTATATATTTATAATTGAAAATTTAAGCAGGCTACATGGTGTATCGGATGAAAAAAAGTTTCGAATTCTTATCACTCATCATTCATTGCCTCTGACAACTTTTATGTCATCTGTCACTAATGGTCTCGATTCCTCGTCATTTGAACATTTTTCGTGATTTTAATAGTGGATCCGTATAGAAGGTTGATATATATTTTAATCGATTGGCTGGTCCTCTGCTGCATTATCATTTACTTGTCGTATTTCAACTTTATATAGATTCGTTTACATCTTTGTTTCCATTGTTTATTTTAAGTTCACCTCTCATCGATGGTGATGACAATAATAGCTTTCTGTATATCGTGTTTGTTTGGATATGTAAATATCGGGTTCTCAGTAATATTATCTGTACTGTTAACTGTTAACTGCTAATATTAAAATGGCTTCTCTGTAATGTTAACTGAAGAGAGGTAATGTTTCTTTGCACCTGGAATGTTTGGGTTATAACCATAGATAACGGGGAACTAACCAATGGAAATTATGTTAATCTATCTGTATGTGTGGGAACCGGAGTGAGTGCGCGTGACTTTCGGGGAGGAGAGGCGAAAAGGAAGGACAGCAGGAATCATTCTGGTAGAGCACCATAGTTAGTCCCAGTCCGAAGGTCAAGGAGTTCGGAGGAGATCGAATGGTAGAAAGACGACCCTGTTCTGTGAACTCCAATGATCGTGCACGAACTGTTTAAGAGTGTCGCCTTTCTTTTTTATTTGTTTTGTACTTTTTTTCTATTAACCTTATATTCAAAGCAAGAATTACAAAGTGTAATTATTTAAATTGTCTATTGTGTACAGTCTGATACTTTGCATTGTGGATTTGTGCTAGGGCACATGACACAGCATCCACACGCACTTTTCTGGTGGGCGGGGCGACTGCTCTTCCCCCTAGACGACTGAGATTTGAGCGAGACGAAAGCGTACGTAAATACATTTTGATCAAAGCTCTAACAATTTAATACACTGTCCACTTTCCACGTTTCGATACCGTGAGCAAGAAAATGACGTGGAAATGCGTACGTAAGTTAGAAATGCTTAAAGATTTAAAGACTAAAGAATTCCTGTCGATCTTCTTGCGAATTGTATATTCGGGAATAATATTCAGAAACATTCAAATAATGTACATTTGTCTTTCCATTTCAGATTTCTGTAATTACGCATGTTATATTGGCACTTTTCCTTTCACTGAATACCTTCTGTTGCCTCATTACTTCTCGACTTCCGCTTCGTAGAAACTTAACGCAACTTCTATATTTCTTTACGTAATGACAAATTCTTCGTTTTTTTTATGATATCCATCTGTTCTCTTACACCTTTTTTGAAATATCTCTAACACTCTATGTGCATAACCTGAGTATATCTACATAACAATTCCTTGTTTCACCTACACATCGTTGGACTCCGTTTTCCTTTATTTTGCTTCATTGCAAATTGCATTGTTACGTTCGAATGCGCAATAATTTTAAATTCAACAGATAACAAACATTGCAACAGGTATAAACGTTGTTCTGTTATGACTTACTAAAGTTTTCCGACGATTATATTTGGCATTCAATTGCTAATTCTGTTAATACTGTCGGATTGTGTAGAACAACCAAATAAACAGCCCATCTGAATCTAAGGTAACTTCGTACTCGGTTTGTTACATTGAATTTGTTTGTCTGACTCTATATAAAAGGATGTATATTTTCTTTATTTCCCAGCTTGCTGATGCTTCCCAGTCAGTGATTAGCCGGATACAAATAATGTCTGCCAAGAAATCCAACTGAAATATCAATTACACGTCTCCAATTACAGTATTTGTAGCTAAGAAGGCAGAGAAGGTTTCATTGCACTAAACGAGCGCTGGATGTGCATTGATTCCTTTCTTCACACCAAATGTGTTAGGACCTTCTCTAATCGGAATATCGAATGGAAGAAGATTAGTCATAGGCTTGCTACCCCATCTCGTAAAAAGCCAGAGCTACAGAAACTCCAAAAGGACCTCTAAAGACCTCATCTTTGGGAGAGGAAAGATCTTTGCCTGGAGGACATATGAATTTGCGGGCTGAAAATGGAAACCTGGTCAAGGACTTAACTCACCAGGGCATGAAGTGCACCCAATAACTACGGTAAATATAATTAGAAAACAAAAATAAAATAAAAATCATGATCAGAATAGACATTGCCTCCACCCGTCCTGTGACATGCCAGGACGCTCTGACGAGATTGGACCGCAGGATTTTTTTCATAATGGTTCACTTTCGGAGGAGACGCGAACGATTTTCTTATTTTCTTTCTCCGGTTAATTTGGTTGCGAATGTGATCCAGTCCAGAAGAAGGTGCGTCTTTCACCGTGCATTGCATTCAAAAGTGTTGCAATAACAACATCCGATCTTCCAAGTAATTGCGCAAATAACACTGACCAGAAAGCGAAGATCAGGAGAAAGTGTCACATGGTTCCTTCTGGCAATCGCCCACCTGGCTATTTTCCTGAGGAATTGGGCCTCAAACATCTCGTTTAGTTCCCAATAATTCCCAGTTTCCAGTAACTACAAACACCTGCCTTCTATTAGCAAATGCAGTATAAAAATCCTGAGACCACAGCAAGGAGCTGACAGTTCGGTGGTCGACTCGTGTACGAGTAACCTCGTTCCATGGTTCTTAGGACTATCAGTTCTAGTCTAGCATCGTTCCTGAATTCTCTACTAAAACCAAGACTCCGGGTAAAGACACCCTTGGCACTAATTCCGCGCTCGCTACGATGGTAACGCCTCCCTACTCGGCCTCCGCGTTCGTATTCAGCACTTGGGTTCGTTCCACCGCCAAGTCCTTGCAACAGAAAGTCTTTTTTTTTCTCTTTGCTGTCACCAACGTCAAGCTATTGTGGATGCCCAAAGATATTTGTGCTTTAAGCTGCTAACTGCAAAATAACTGCAAATAAGTACTGGAATATTCCCTATACTTCGCTCAAGAGGCTGGCCGCATGCTACAACTCATCAGTAAAGCAATTGCAAAATAAATCGAAAGGCTCCGTTATCTGTTTAAAAAATCTTTATTTTATATGGTGTTTTCTTGTTGGGCACAGAGAACTTAGATAAATCAGTAAATTAACACCCAGTTCCGCCGAAGGGGTTCGGCTGGAAATGTCGTATTTTCTTTTTTCCCTAGATGCTGCCTGGCCTGCTGATTTCCTCCAGTAATTTCTTGTGTGTTACCAAGACTTCGGTTTCGTGAAGGGAAGGAAGTAATTAGTGAAATCAATCACTATTAATCAGCCAAAAACAGATGGGTAATTACAAAATTTCGGTCCATCGATTTTAGAAACTGTGGTCTCCTGAAAATTATCTGATTAACTATGCAAGTTACTTACATAAAGAGCTATATCATCTAACACACTTGAGCCTTCAACCTCCTGTGTTCTGGAATGTGGGCGATGGAGGAACTGCCAGGAACTTAGAATCACAGTTTAAAAACAAGGATGGCACGCTGAGGACGTTATAAGGCAATGATCTCACTTGTAGAGTTCCGAGCAATTTTTGTCCCCTTCTTTAAAACAATAACAGGATCTGTTGACATTGCAAATGGTTCAGGTGAGGTTGACGACTATGATTCCGGAATGAATGCCTTACTCTTTCATGACCGATTCATCGCCCTGCATCTGTACTTGCTGGTATTTAGAAGACTGCCGGAAGATTTTATTGAAACCTATAGACTGTTAAAAGGCCTTAGAGTGGATGGGGAGAGGATGTTTCCTATGTTGGCAAAGATTAAGACCAGAGGTCAAAGCCTCAGAATAGCGAGACTTCAATTTAGCACAGAGATAAGGAAGACAGATCACCAGAGACTGGTTGATCTGTTCAATTCATTGCCAGAGGCGTCTATGGAGGCCAACCCAAATGGCTGATCAGGTTTGATGGGTCGAATGCCTTAATTCTATTCTTATATCGTAAAGCCCTATGGTTAAGACGTTAGGTCTGGCAATATTCTGCCATCGCTTTTTGTGTGATCTATTAGTACAGCACATTCTCAGACATATCAAGCACCTGACTGTGACCTTCGCCATCGACGCTGACCGACCTACAGACGATGACTATCATTCTGTATTTTTATTCGATATAGCATGGTTTGTTATGTTTGATTGAAGTGTTTGATTCAGCCACACTACGCCAAAGTTCTAGACTAACACAATCCATTTAAGATGCAAATCATAAAACAGATCTTGTACCATCACTGTTCAATGATGTGCATACCGCAGGATAGCACCGCCCGTTTGTCACACGGGTAAGGTCACCTAAAGCTCCGAATTATTTGATGAGGCAACGGAATGATCTAGAGAAAAAACCAATGGTGCGGCGACGTCATTAAAAATAATCAACTTTCCTTGTAATGTTCCACTTGTTCCAGGTGTTATTATCACGTTTGAGTGTGGGGCAGGCGGATGCACAGTGATCATATAGTTTGTATTAAAGTTACTTCATCCCACAGAGGATGTAGCAGGGTGTGTGAAGAGGGGGTGGAATAGGCATTGAAACTGGATATTCACTTATTATCGCACTGATAGCTGGAACAGGATGTACCTGATGGCCTGGAGCAGCGCCTCATTTTTGTGCTTCATAGTCTATAATTATGTTTATCCGGAGAATTACGGGAGGGAATTTAGTTTTGCAGCTAATGGCTCGTGTCGGAGTTTCAGTTCGCTGCTGGTAGCATACGTTTCGCCTGTATAAGGAACTGGTTCTATCCCTACCACCTCACTTCTGTGACACTGTATTTGAACAGTTCGAGCAAACCCGATCAGAAATTCGAATGGACTCAGACTGTGTAACCTTAACCAAATGAGAGTTCTGTGCCACTGAGACTGGTACGTCTCAGTTGCTACAAGTAGCAGCTTTGCATGTTCACAGATTGTAGAGTTCAAAAAGTAATGTACTTCATAATCTTTGCTGTTATGTATTGAATGAGGAAACCCACTGGGTCAGTGTACAGTGAGCAAAAGGATGAGGGAGAAACTGAGGACAAACACAGTGTGTAGAAAGAAAAAAAAAAGATTATAGGGGAGAAAGAGAACGTCTTAAAGATGGGAGCCCGAGAAGGAAACAAATGCCAGAGACACAAAAGAAAATTAAAAAGAACGAAAGAAAGCGCAACATTCACAACCGAGTAACATAACACAATACTAACCTAGTAGCAGACTGGCATAGCAGAGGCGTGCTGGGTGCATAACCCAGAAGCGGATAGACAAAAACCATCCTCTCCTATTTTCTTACTGTTTCCAAATAGACGCCACTCATCTATTTATTATCACTCGATTATGAAGGACAAGATACTCTAAAGACAGTAATAACACGCGCGCGCGCGCACACACACACACACACAAAACCATCAGGTAGCATTTATGGAGAACATTATTATGTTTTTTTTTAGAATAAGGTCTTCAGCAGATGCTCTATATCCAGAACAACAATCCCCAAGCCCCGCACAAAATTCTGGAACAACTCAGTAGACTAGAGAACATCTATGGAGAGGAGCAATTAAATTGACGTTTCGGGCCGCGGTCCTCATCAGGACTGGGAATGAAGGAGTAAGATGCCAGAATAAGGTGGTGAACGGAGCAGAAGGAGTACACGCTGCAAGGTGATAGGTGATACCAAGGGAGGCGGATGATAGGACTATGGGGCGAGGTGGACGAAGTGAGACTCTCATAATACTGGATAATTTCAGCAGGCCAGGCACCATACGTGGAAACAGGTCAACGGTCATCTTTTCAGGCCGAGGCCATTCTCAGGTCTAGAAATATAGATATGTCAGAACAAGAAGTGCGGAGAGGGGAGGAATAAATGCATGGTGATAGATGGCAGGTGAAACCGCGTGGTGGGGAGGGGCGAGGTTGGTAGTTGATTTGTGAAAGACATAAAGGGTTGGAGAATGAGGAATCTGAAAGGAGAGGGTAGAAAACGATGAAAGAAACGGAAGGAGTAGGATCACCAGATGGAGGAGATTAAGAAGGTATAGTAAAGGTGAGAGGGTATAGACAAAGGATGAATAAGCGGGAATCTGAGGATGGACCATAGGAGACATTGGAGGAGAAGTGGCACCAGAGGAAGTTGATAGGCAGGAAAGGAGAAGAATAGGGGTAATAAGGGAGCCAGAATACTGGATAAAATGGAAAGAAGAGAGAGTGGATCGCGTACAGCAAGTTGGAGAAGTTCTTGTTAATGTTATCAAGTGGAATCTAACTGAACGGAATATGAGGAATAGCTAAAGAAATGTTGGCAAAGGATATTCAACTGGATGTTTTTTTGCAAAGAAAGTATCAATTCCCAGCAGACAGTGAGCTAATACAGGTTGTATTTAATGGAGCGCAGGGGCTTGACGGGAATCTTGGAGATGTATTTATTAATTTACTGAAATTCTGCGTACATAGAACATAGGACATAAAAATATAAAGCACATTACTGGCCTTTCGGCCCCAATGTTCTGATGACTATGTAACATACACTACAAGCTGCTTAGAATTTCTCCACTGCATAGCCTTCCATTCTTCACAGTTCCATGTACAAATCTAAGAGTATATTAAAAACCCTATTATATCCGCCTCTACAACCGTCGCTAGCAGTGCATTTCACGCATCGGTGTTTTTTACTTTCTGTGTGAAAAACCTAACATTGATATCTCCTCTGTACCTACTTCAAAGCTTCTTCAAATTATGCCTGCTAGTGCTAGCCATTTCAGCCCTAGGAAGAAACCTCTGGATATCCATATGTCCAAACCCTGTCGTCATATTATACACCTCTGTCAGATCACCTCTCATCCTCCGGTGCTCCAGCGGCAAAAATCCAATTTTATTCAACCTATTCGCATGAGACAGGCAGCATTGTGGTGGAACTCCTTTGCACTCTGCCTCTAGTACCCAGATCGTGTTGTGAGGTGACCAGAAATGAGCATAGTCCTCCAGTTGGGGTCTAACTAAAGTTTGATACAGTTGTAGCGTTACCTCAGGGCTATTCAGCTCACCACACGGTTGATAAAGGCCAACATACCATGCGTCTACTGAACAACACTATCAGACTCTTTCCATAAGTATTATATTCTCCCACTAAATTTGACTTCCCAAAATGAACAATTTCACGCTTGCTTAGGTAGAACTACAAGTGCCATTTATCAGTTCAGTTATGCATCGTTTCGGTGTTTCGCTGTAATCTCTGACCACCCTGCAGACTAACCTCATTATCCCAACTTTTGTGTCGTCAGCAAACTTACTAGCCCCCCTTCTACTTCCTAATCCGGGAATTTTATCAAATTCACAAAGAGGGGGCGTCCCAGAACAGATCCCTGCGGGACACCACTGGCCACCGACCCTCACAGCGATTACGAAAAATTCTACAACCACCCTTTGCCTTCTGTAGGCAAGCTAATTCTGGATCCACTAAACAAGGTCCCTTCGATCCCCTGTCTCCTTACATTCTGTATGAGTCTTGCATGTGGAATCTTTTCAAATGCCTTACTGCAGTCCATAGACACTGCATCCATTGCTTTACCTTCATCAACGTGATTTGTTACATCCTCTAAGAATTAAGTCAGACTCGTAATGCACGACATGCTCTAGACAAAGCCATGCTGACTATACCTAACCATATTATGTCTCCTAAAATGCTCATAAATACTGTTCCTCAGGATTTTCTACAACAGCTGGCACACAACTGGAAAAAGTCTCTCTGGTCTATAATTTCCTGTGTTATCTCCGTTCCCCTTCTTGAACAAGGGAACAATACTTGAAACCCTACAATCCTTCGGTACTTCTCATGTCCCCTTTGATGATGCAAAGAGCATCGTCGAAAGTTCAGCAATCCCTCGCTTTCCAGAGTAGCATGGGGTATATCTCGTCCAGATCGGGCGACTTATCTAACTTAATGCTTTCCACATACGCCAGTACATCATCTTTCTTAATGTTTATATGCTCAAGTGTTCCTGTCAGCTGTAAGTCATCCCTGCAATTGTCAACGTCTTTTTCCATGGTTAATACTGAAGCAAAGTATTCCTTATGTTCCTCTGCTATCTACTCCGACTCGATGCTCACGTATCCGCTATCGCAACCAATGGGTTCTATTCTCATATATCTCATCCTCTTGCTCTTCACAACAGCGGCTGGGAATATTCCTTGGGAATTTTCCTTAATCCTGATCGCCAAAGCTTTTTCATGGCACCTTCCGAATTCCCCTTTCTGATAATTAAGCTCCTTCCTGACAACCTTTTAATTTTTTTGAGCTCTATCAGTACCCGATTTCTTGAACCTTTCGTAAGCTTTTCTTTTCTACTTAACTAGAATTTCTACATACTTTGCACACCATGCGTCATTTCTAAAACCAACTTCTCCCTGCCTCGATGGAAAAGAAATATGCAGAACGCCATGTAAATGTTCCCTGGATATTGCTGGATTTCTCTCATACATTTCCCCGAGAACATCTGCTTTCAATTTATGCTCCCAAGTTTCCCCCTAATACAATCATATTTGTCCTACACCAATTAAACGTTTTCTCAAGTTGTCTGCTCTTATCTTTTTCCAGCGCTACGGTAAAGGAGATGCGAGTTGTGATCACTTCTCTAAAGTGCTGTCCCTCCCAGAGATCTAACAGCTGACCAGGTTCACCAGATCAAGCACAGCCTTTCAACTAGTGGGCGTATCTAAATATTGCATCAGGAAATCTTCGTGAAGACAACTAACAAAATCGACCCTATTCAAACTTGTTATTCTCAAGAGATGCCAGTCAATGTTAGGAAAATAATAACTACTCATCACAACAACTCTGTTTTTATTACACCAGAATCTATCTCCTTATCTGCTCCTCGATATTTCGGTTATTTCTTTCGGGGGAAGTGGTCCATAAAACACCCAGTAGAGTTATTGCCTCCTTCCGGTTGTTTCTGACTTCCACCCACAATCACTCAGTAGATAATCACTCCACGAATTCTTCTTTTTTTCTGCAGCGGTGATACTACCCCCAATTTGCAATGCTAACATCCTCTCAACATCTCTTTTGACTCCCTCACAGTCCTTTTAGAAATATCTTAAAGCCCAGCAGACTCAACTGCATCTCAGGCATCCAAAACTCTGTAATGGTCACAACGTCGTAGACCTATGTTTTGATTCAGGCTCGAAGTTCATCTGCCTTTTTATGATACACTTTGCATTGAAATAGGCACATCTGAAACCAGCTGGCTGAGTGAATCTTTGCCCGATCATCTGCGTATTCGTACTCACAAACATCCTACACCCTGTCTCTGCTTGTGCGCCAAACACCCCATCATCTGCCTCTTGACTTCGGTTCTCCCTGCAAAGATAGTTTACCTCCCCATTTGCTTGAGCAAACAGCCACCCCTCCCCCCAGGATATTGTTTATCCTCCAGTTCAGAACCAAACCGCCCCACTGGTGCAGATCACTCCTTCTCTAGAAAATTTTCCAATGATCAAAGAACTTGAAACCCTGCCCCTGCGCCATCTTTTCAGCCATTCATTTGTTTGCACTATCCTCCCCTTCTGACCTTCCCTAGCTCGTTGAACCAAGAGTAATCCGGAAGTCATCACCTCGGAATCCTGTTCTTCAGCCTCCTTCTTAACTGCCTAAACTTGTTGCAGAGGAACTCTACACATCTCCTGCCGATGTCATTTGTGCCAATATGTAGCAGGACCTCTGGCTGCGCAGCCTCCCCTTCAATAATATTCTGCAACCGCTCAGATGCATACTGGATCCTAGCACCAGGGAAGCAACTCACTACCCTGGCATCTCCTATCTATCCCCCGAACTACCGAGAACTATATCTCTATTGCTCCCCTGAATTCACCCTACCCTTATAAGGTTCAGAGCCGATCACAGTGTTAGTGACCTAGCTGCTGATATATTGCGTAGTTATAAATCAGTTCTCTCAATCTCCCCACTTCATTGCTCTCCACAAGCTTCCGTCGGCTGATAAAGTTGTCATCCTCATAGTTCTACACGTCTTTAGGCTGATTGGCTTTTTACAGGATATGGTATATGACCGCGGACCATAAATCAAATCCTGGTTTTGTAAGCTATCTGTTCGTTAAAGAGAACCATATCCAGCCTCTCATCGGTCTTCCATCCCATCTACACACTGACAATCTGGAATTTCAGGCATATGGCTGGTGTCTTCCAAGGTAAAGACTGACGGAAAACACTTAATTCGTTCGTTCACCAGTTCATTTACTCTCATTGCTATTCTCCGGCAGCTTTTTCCAACAGTACGAAATTTACTCCTCTCTTTTACTCTTTATACGTCTGAAAATAACACCAAAACTTCTGGAATCTTCTCCAATGTATTGGCGAGCTTACCTGCATATTTCGTCCTTTCTAACCTTCGAACATCTTAGTAGCCTTCTGTTTTTATTTCAGCTTCCCAATCGTCTAACGTCTGACTAAATTTACTCTTCTATCTGTTTACTTTTTGCTTTGTCCTTGGCTTTGACTTCCTTTGCCAGCCGCTGTTGTGTCATCCTGCCGTTAGAAAACTTCGTTTTCCTCGGCATGTTTCTGTACCTCCGCTTGCGATTTTTCATGGAAAATCCAGCAATTATTTTGCCCACATCCTCGGTAATGTTCCATTCCCATTATCGTTGTCAAGCTTCTCTCTCATGCCTCTGCAATTCAATTTACTCCACGGTAATACTGACACATTTTACTTCAGCGTCTGTCTTTCAAATTGCAAGGTGAGTTTTATCATATTATAAACACTGTTTTCTAAGAGTTAATTGATCTCAAGCTCTCTAACCAAATTAGTGTCATAACAGAACAACTAATCCAGAATAGCAGATACCCTGGTAGCTCAATCACGAGCTGCTGTTAAAAGCCAATATGTACGTATTCAGAAAACTCTTCTATTGGAATCTAACACCATTCTGATATTCCCAATACATCTGCTTATTGAATTTCTCCATGACTACCCTAATTTTGCCTTTTATACAGGCCCTTCCTAACTCCTGCTGTCATTTGTAGAACACATCCGGGTTACTGTTCAAATACCTGTATATAAACCCCATCAGGGTATTTTTATTTGTGCAATATCTTAACTCTAGCCTCCAAGATTCTACATCTTCCGATCCTATGTCATGCATTTTTGAGCATTTAATTTATTTTTTAACCAACAGATCCACGCTACTGCTTGTGCCTACCTGTCTATCCTATCGATATAATTGAAACCTCGGATGGTAAGCTCCAAACTATAGTGATCCATCAGCCACGACTCTATTGTTATTCCAACAACGCTATTACTGCGAATCTATAGCTGTAGCATTTGCAGACGCTAGAAATCATCAATCTTACTCCGTATACAGCTTGCATTCCAATACAATACAGTCAGTCCTGTATTTGTCACTCTTTCGATTGTCTCCCTGTTCCACTGCATCTCTTCCCATTGACTGCAATATTGCCCTTTCACGTGCCTGTACTTCCTGAGAGCCTCATAATACACACCCATCGTTGTATACCAGTTGCATTACCGACAGGTTCGTAATTCCCTGCCAAATTAGTTCAAAAAACTCCCTCATTTAAGAGAAAAATTAGGTCAAACAATGTTATTGCCGAAATCTAATGAAATAGAAATTTTAATTCAAAAAGGAAATATTAAAAAAATTATATCTTGTATGTATAATTTGATTCAAAGACAGACAATTAAACAAGGAGTCCATAAGTCAAGACAAAAATGGGAAAGTGATATGAATATTAAAATTGAAGAAACAAATTGGTCAAGACTATGTCTTGATAGTATGACAAATACAATAAATGTTCGGTTAAGATTAGTGCAGCATAATTTTCTACATCAATTATATATTACACCACAAAAAATAAAAAAAAAAAATCCAAATTTATCGGATCAGTGTTTCCGATGTAACCAGGAAATTGGTACTTTTTTACATTCGACATGGTCTTGCTCTAAAATTCAACCTTTTTGGACAAATTTAAGACTTTTACTGGAACAAATTACAGGAACACAATTTCCTCATAATCCAATATTACATTTACTAGGTGATATTGAAGGGATAAAACCGAAACTCAAACTAAATAAGTATCAGAAAGAATTTATAAAAATTGCACTGGCAGTAGCCAAAAAAGCTATTGCAGTTACTTGGAAATCGGATAGACTCTTGGAAGAAAGAAATCTATGGCTGTATTCCATTAGAAAAAAATACTTATAATTTAAGAGATAAATATGAAACATTGCTGAAAATTTGGGGCCCTTATTTACAAAAGACAGGATTACATATATAGATGCTCTGAAGATGAAACAATTGGTTATTAGGGGAAAGAAATAAATATACATATTAAAGTTAATACGAATTCCATGGAGCATGTGGAGATCTTCCAACAACCAGGCATTCTTTCTTTCTTTCTTTCTTTTTCTTTCTTTCTCTTTTTTTCTATAGGGCAGTTAGGGGGGAGGGGGTACGGGTTATATACATTGTGTTTTCATACTTTACTTTGTAACTACTTATAAATGCAATAAAAATGTTAAAAAAAACTCCCTCAGAACTTTAGAAAACCGCAAGGATATTGGCCCCCACTGGTTCAGGTTTGTACAAGTAATAACATCGCCAGAAGTGATACCAATGATGCAGAAATCTGAAACCCTGCGCTATGCACTACTTTTTCAGTCATGAATTCTTCTGCTAAATCATCCCTCTCTTATCCTGCACCGGCTTGAGGCATAGGTAGCAAGAAATCCTGACTTTTAGCTTATGACTTACCTTCTTAAATTCTTTCGTTTAGGAACTTCCCTTTTCCAACGTAGGCCGTTATGCCAACATGTAACTGGGTTGGTGGTGGGGAGCAGGGTTGCTCCCCCTCCCTCACGTTAGAATGCGATGGTCCCGATCCGACATATCCCTGACCTACGAGGCAAAGTACCATCCGGGTGACTCTGTAGTGTCCGTAGAATATCGTGTCTACACCTCTAATTATCGAATCCCGTATCACTGCTGCAGTCTGCGTCTTCTATCTTCACTTCTTAGACACAAAGTTATACTCAATGCCAGAGACCCAGTCGCTATAGTTTTTCCCTGGGAGTTCGTCCCCTCAACAGTATCCAAGCCTTTATACATGCTATTGTTGGGAATGGTCAAACAGATGTTCTGAACTGGCTATTTCCTTCCACTCTTCAGACAGTCAATAACCTACTTGCCTCCTGCAATGAAGAGGTGACTACCTCCCTGTAGCTTCTTCCTGCCATCTCCTTACGTTCCCGAATGAAGGCTATCGAGATCTTATAGTGTTATTTGAGGAGCTGCATCTCAGTGAACTATGCAGATGTGGTCATCCGAGAGAGTAGACTTCTCACAATCTTCGAACTCCACACAGAAATAAAATAACGCAGCGCTTGGAGCCATTCAGATTGATCTATCTATGTAACAACAGACGAAGAATAAATAACAAAGAAAAAGCTTACGAGAAAGTTGCCATGTCCAAGAGTTTTCTTGCCGAAGCCAGATGAGCCAAACCTTCCTCATTCTAACGCCAAAACATTCCGATGGTGGCTGTTTCACCTGGGCCTGCCTTATTTTTATTTAATAACATTAATCGTGATGTGACTGGGCCATAGGAAAAATGCCGAAAATCCGCAACCGTCCCTTTTTAAAGACGTCTCTCATAATGTTCATACCATTGGTGTGATTGGCATAGGTTGTGGACTAAGTGCATTGATGAGGTGAGCGACATTCTCCACGTTCTTCTGGACCATGTTGGTTACAGGATAATGACTGTTTCTCAAGCCGGCACTGGGGGACTCAAGGCTTTTGTTCCTCCTTGCCTATGGCAGCAGCGAGAGGACAGAATGCCCTGGATGGCGGGGAAGCTGGATGTTGGATATTAGTTTCCTTTTGCAGCGCTCCTTGTAGTTGAGATCAATGGTGCGGAGGGACATTTCGGAGATAGACTGGTTTGTATCCACCAGTTTTGTAGGGTTTTCATTTTTAGGGATCCATGCTTCCACAGCAGGCCACGGTGCAACCAGTGAGGATACTCTTCACTGTGCACCTGCTGATGTCTGTCCAAGTTTCAGTTGACATGCTGAATCTGTTCAAACTTCTAAGTTAGGTTATTCCAGCTGACGTGACCCAATGTTGTTAATTGTATTTTATTTAGCCAATAAGATATAGGAGGAGGATTGTGCCACTTTGGCAATGGGAGTCTGCCCCGCCAGTTCATACTTGGCTAATCGTTTTTCCCTCTCAGGGTCAATCTCCTGCCTTTACCGCGTATCCTTTCATGCACAGACTAATCAAGTATCTATCAGCCTCTGCCTTCAACATACCCAAATGACTTGGCCTTCACAGCCACCTGTGGCAAGGAATTCCACAGTTTCTCCACTTTGGCTATATATACACATCTTTGAAAGGACGCCATCAGAGTTATAGCACAGAGTAGGGCTTTCCGGCAAGACTGATTTAAACCGAGCCTAAACACGGGACAATTGATAATGACCATTTCTCTATCTCCGTAGGGTCTTTGGACTGCTGGAGAAACCAGAATACTAAGGGAAAAACACACATTTCATGGGGAGGACAGACATATTCCTTACAGGTGAAACCGCGATTGATCTCTGAACTCCGATGCCGCAAGCTGTAATAACGTTACGCTAACCGCTAAGCTTCGGTGACACTTCGCCCCTCCTTCGTGTTAGTAGCATTGCTACACCTGTATACTTCTGCAAAGTACTACCATATATGTCCCTGGAAAACAGACAGCTGATAATGTGAATTCGTGATATACTCCTTCAAGGTTATTTTACTGCCAGGGAAAGTTTATTTTGTAGTTACAATTCACCAAGGTAAAATTGAATATAATGATAGATCAATTACTCGTCACGGTCTGTACACTCCTGGGTCAACTATAATAAGTATCGGGAGGATACCATTTTAAACAGATCTTGTTTAGAATAGAAACGGTCAATTAATCCCGAGTGAACATACTCCCCGGGATTTGCTTGCGCCGCAATTATTTCCCAGAGGGATTATACCACCATAACTACTAGCTGCTGTCTAAATGTTCAGCATATTCATTCAGTCAGCACCTTTTTCCAAGAATCCTTTGCTTCAGCGATTGCAGCGTGAAATTGAATATCCTGTGATATTTCTGATAGAACGCATTTACTACCCTATTCTTGCCATCTTCGGTGTCCCGGGTAAGGTTCTGCATTGGTTCTTCGTGGTTCTGAAGAATGACGAATGTTACAGTCATCTACAAGTCACTCGCCCCATAGTTTTGCTTACAGTTTTCCATTTACCTTTTTGTCGACATAGTCGCTGCGATGTGTTCTTTTATTCAGCAGATTCATCTGTTCATATTATCATTATACTTGTCTCTGCGACCATAAATCCTCACCTGGATGTATGCAGCCCAAGCGTTAAAACAAGCACTTATCACATCCCAAAATATTTCCTTATAATATTGCTTTATGGACTTTATTTCAAATTTCAGCATTATGTTAGAAATGTGCAGTGACTATTCCGATTCGCTGAAAAAAATCCTAATGTGCCTTCTCAGACAGAAAGGTACGTGAAATCCCAAGTAAAACGAAGTCAAGAAGATTCCCCATCAGTTCATGCTATGCAGTTGGGCAGCGTGACAAGAGGTTAGTACCCTAGTTAGTTCGAATCTCCTGTCTAATTTTAACTGATCGTCGAGGAAAGGAATCAGCTTATAGATTTTACGAACATGATCGTGACCTATTCAAAATAACATTGGAAAAATTAAAGTCTGCTATTCCCACCGTTATCAATAGATTATATTCAATACTTGGAATCGCCGTTTGTCTCCGGAGTACTGGAACAGTTGTAGATAACTTTCCAGGAGTGCAGCAAGGAACACGAATTTCTTCATTCATTGTTGCGTCCTCTGTGATTAGTTCAATAAGCATTTCTGCCGCAGAGATCTGGCTCTTTTAACAGAAAGTTTAACTCAACCTTTGTGGGGGAAACAACGCAAGAATGTAATCGATAAATGTATTTGTTGCTTACATTTTAAATGAAATTGAAAATAGTTTATCTGAGTGCAGCAAAATAGCGATGTTTGAAAAATAACACTGGAAAATTAAAGAGAAAAAACCTATAAAATAAACCGTATTTTTCTTGCATATTCATAGTTGTAAATTTAAGCATAACACACTGAGCAACTGCCGCTAGATGAAAAAATAATCTTCGAATTTATTTTTCTAGCACTTATTGCCTCTGCTGTCTTTCATGAACTCGTTTACCGATCGTCTGAATTCTTCGTCCCACTGAACCGTTTTGTTATTATTGTTCGCGAATTCCGTATAAACGGCTGATATATAATGTCATGTACGTGTTTCATACTACCGATTTATTTCTACTTGCTCACATTTTTGTTTCAACAATTTGGTTAAATTTAAGCTCTCATTAACCGTGGTGATTTTTTTTTTCCCGCCAGACTTGATTACACATTGTTTTTTTCAGGTATGTAAATACATTTGCTGAAGTTCGGTCAATTTAATAAACTGTTGACTTTCCACGCTTCCATATCGTGAACCAGGTAACACAGAACAAATGGTTACTGATCTGCCTCAGTCATTATACACAGTTATAATTTTTGTGCCGATTTGTCAATTATACAATTCGGGTATTATATCTGGAACTATACAAATTATATACAATTTTATCTCTGTGTCATATTTCTGTAACATCGGATGTCATTATATTTAAATTTATGTCTTCAGTTTCCACATTAGTTCTCGAGTTTCGCTTCTTAGTATCTTAATGTAATTTTTATATTTTTGTCACGTACCAAACACATTTCTACTATTTTTATGAATTCCTTCTGTCGATATACACCTTTGATATGACCATTGACATTCTATGTGCATACTGTTAAATAATTTACTTGCACACTGTATTTTTTTTGTATTTATTATATTTATTCATTTGTTTATTGCGTTCTATAGGCTTATGGTGTTTTATTTTCTAACTGCTTTGAATCCAGAGTTACAACCGTTTCGTTTCCTTTACAGTCTTATATTGAATGAACACAACATGCAGTCTTAAATCTTGAATATTTAATATTTTTCTTACTTTTCTTTTAATTGAAGTATCATTTCAGTATTTTGCATACTTCTAAAGATGATAATTTGGAAATAAATTCATTTCTTTGTCCACTTCAGTATTCTATTTAGAAAAATCATCATCCGTGTTTGCAGCTGTTGTTTTCTTTATTATTGTTTGAACAAAACATTACTCATTTACCCTTTTTTGTTAAATGACAGCTACACGGAATTTGACACCGTTTTGTTTCAATTTGCAGCATTGAAAAAGACATTATTTTGTTAGAACACGTAATAATAAATTTTACAGCCAACAAAGTTTAAAGAAAATATCGACGATATTCTTTGAAGACTTTCTAATGTATTCTGATGATTACCAATTGGTATACAATGTTTACTTGTGTTGAACCTGTTGTATCGCTAAGAATAATCAAAACCAGCCTATCTGATATTAAGATAACTTAGAATCTAGAATCTTGAAACTTAGAAAGATTTTGAATCTATTAAATGTTTATCTATTTTTTTTCCTTCCCCGAAATGCTGATATTTATCTTTCACTTACTAGTTTGGATACAAATTGTATAAGCCGAAAAAAAAACGAAAAAAAAAACAAGCAAGCAAACAAACAAACAAACAGCAACATGAAGTATTAATTACTCTTCGCAGAATTATGGTACCTGTAAACAAACGATAAAAAAGATGGTATCCTGCTAAGATTGTAGAGTTCATATTCACCAACAAGGGTACACTGGATAACTAGAGTTCTAATGAATAATGGTATTGTTTTCAATGATTCACGCAGTAGTTTTTCACATTGATTCACAGTTGGGGGAGACACCAGTGATAGTCTTGTTTTATTTCTGCAGTTAATTTGTTTGCGATTGCGTTCCTGTCTCGTGGAAGATGCGGTCCTTCAACGTGCATCACACTCTATCTTATGGCCATGGCTACAGCCGATCGAGCGGTCCTTGTTACAGATGTTATTTTGCATCGGATTAATAACATGTATTTCCCCTTAGCTTTTTATTTCAAACTCCTGTGTGCTCTGTCAGACACGCACTGTACGTTGTTTCCAAAGACTGCTCCATTTGGTTTACGGTCGCTTTCACTTTTGATCGTTTTGTAGCGATTTGTTGTCAGAATATCAAACGAAAATTCTGCTGCTTGAGAATAGCAGCTTTCGTTATTTTTGCCGTGTCTGGAACAAGTGTTTTGAAAATCATGCCGATTTACTTTTTATATAAAGCTGGCATTGTAATCGGTAGTCTTCCGTGGTACTGTTTTGGGAAAGCAGAATTCTGGACTTCACAATACTGGAAACTTTATCAGCGCGGCAGTACGTTTGTAACGTCTATATTGCCCATTCTATTAATCTCCTTTTTCAATGCTCTAACGGTCAGGTACATTATAGCAGCAAATAGAGCTCGCAGGAGACTTGGAAGTAATGATGGAAATAACACTGATCAGGAGGTGGAGAACAGGAGAAAGTCGATTGTTTTGCTGTTCGCTGTATCAGCAAACGTCATCCTACTGTGGATGCCCAAAGCCGTTCATTCCCTAAACTGGCAGCTGCAAAATTACCAATACACAAGTAGGTATTTGGATATTCCAGTGTACATTCGTCAACAGTTCGGGTTCATGCTACAATTTATCAGTCTCTCCACTAATACTTGTATTTATGGAATAACACAGAAGAAGTTTAGAGAACATCTCCGAAAAGGAATAAAGTACTTTCTGATGTTCAACCGAAAATTAATTTCAAAATAAATCAAAGGGCAATGTTCACTCTTTTTAAATAAATTGTTCATTAGTTTATTTGAAAAGTTTTTCTCCCTGTAGCTAGAGAACTCAGAAAAAATAGCAAAAGTAACACTCAGGTCTTCACTTTTGCGAAAGGAAGGGAGCAAATAGTGCAAGAGGCGTCCGGATGTTAATCGGTAAAACGCATATGGGAGATTACCAATATCCCGTTCTGTCGTTATAACAGTGGCCTCCTGAAAATTATCTGTTTATCTGCAAAAGCCGCATAAACTCTCCGCGATATATTGGTAACGGAGTACAAACTTCCTGTGCTCTGGAATGTGAGCATTTGAAGAACGGCTGAGAAATTGGTATCTCGGATTAAAACAACAATTTAATAGTGAGGCTTTATAAGGGAGCGGCGAAGTCTGAAAGTATGTACTATGAGCAGGATTGACCGCTGATTTAAGAAAAAATGTGCTGAGGTCGGGGAATGTTCACAATTATCTCCGGATTGTCTGATGCAGCGACTAGTGACTGGGCCGTAGAATACTGAGAGGGTGGGATATGTGGTAATCTTATGGAAACATATCGAATGTTAAAAGCTCAGAAAGAGAGGATGTGGGGAAGGTCCTTCCAACGGTGGCAGAGTTTTGGACCAGAGGGTACAGCCACAGAACAGAGAGAGATCCAATTATTACTGAACTAAGGAAATACATTGTATCCAAAGGATGTTTAACGTGGGTAGTCGTTGCCACAAGCTGCTGCGGTGGCCAGGTCATTGTGTGTACTTAAGATGAATTTAATAAGTTCCTGGTAAGTAGTGCATATGATGTTAAAGGAAGACGGCAGGAGACTGCGGAAAAGAGGGAAGTAGATCAGCCATGCTGAAATTGTGGATCAGACTCAAGGGTTGCGAATGGCCCAATTCGCTCTTTCCGCCGTTGCCGTCCGACCGGCTGACTCTTCCCGTCGTTTTGACTTCATATTACATGTTAAAATGCGTTGTTATATTTGGTGGAAATATTAGCTTCTGCCCTGCTGGCCCAAAGTCATAGACTAACACTAGCCACTTAAAATCCAAATCAACGTTCAATAGTGTGTATACCGCAGGGTACCTCCCTATGATCTGAACACACTTGATAAGGAAACAGCCAGATTTTGAAATAAAGGCGATGGAGCGGCAATATTATTGTAAATAATCGACTTTCTTAGTCTAGTTTCAATTTTCATTATTACTTTTGAGTACTGTGCAGGCGGATGGCAGACAAGACTGCGATCATATCGCTTGGATCAAAGTGACTTCATCCCACAGAGGTTATCGCGGGATTTGTGAGCATTGAAATTGTGTAGTCAACCACAATCACACTGAGAGGTGGAGAAGGAGGTACCGAATGGTTTGGGTCAGCTTCTCAATTCTGGGCTTCATAATCTATAATTAAGGAGAAAGACGGGAGGCAGATTACTTTTGCTGCAGTGGACTTGTGTCGGGGAATTAGCTCATTGTTGGTAGGTTACTCTTCCCTGTGTGAGGTACGCTTCTATCTCTGGCGCATATTTTGAACAGTTCGAGCAAACCCCACGAGATGAGAGCACCATGCCACTGAGAGTGAGCCGTCACCATTACTACAAGCAGCAGCTTTGAATGACCGCAGATTGTTGGGTTCAAACAAATAAAGTACATCACAAACTTTGCTGATATGTAGTGAATGGAGTAGCTGAGAAATGGATCATTTCCCGTCCATTTACCACGAAAAATTTAAATTTCCTCTACACCAGATAATGAAGGATAAGAAACTAAAGACAGTATTAACACACACACACACACACACGCACACACACACTATATATATAGTCAGTTAGATTCTACAATGTTTAAAATTTAAAAATAATGTCTTCAACAGGTGCTGCAAATCCAGAATCACCCCCCCCCCACACACACACACACACACACACACACACGCACAATTCAGGACCAACTCATGAGGAAAGACAGTATCTATGGTGAAGAATAAAGGAGACGACGTTTCTGACCAAGACTCTTCATTAGGACAGGAAATGGAAGAGTAATATATCAGAATAACGAGGTGAATGGAGGGGAAGTAACAAAAGATGGAAGGTGATAGGTGATACCAGAGGATGAGGATGATAGGTGGATGGAGTGAAGTAGATAAAGTGAGACACACAAAAATTCACTCAGCAGGACTGGCAGCTTCTCTGGAAACGGGTAAAACTGGTAAACAGTCGTCCATTCGACAGAGGTAATTCTTCAGGGAGGAAAATGAAGATGAGAAGTCAGAGCAAGAAGGAGAGGGGTGCGGAGGAGGAAGTACAAGGTGGTAGGTGATATGTTAAACCGTGAGGTGGGCAACGTGATGTAAAGAACTTGGAAGGTGATTGGCGAAAGAGATAAAGTGCTGGAGAAGGAGAAACTGTAAGGGGCGGGTAGAAGTCCATGGAAAAAAGGAAAGGGGTAGGAGCACCAGAAGGAGGAGATGGACTGGTAAGGTGAATCTGAGAGGAGATGGTTGGAAAACGAAAAATCCTGCAGAAGAAAGAATCTGATGGAACAGGAGCAGTATGAGAAATGGGAGGCGAGTAGGCACTAGAGAAAGTTGATATGCAGGGGAAGAGAAGAGATAGGATACGGTGGGACACAAAGTTCGGTATGGACATGGAAAGGAGTGGAGAGTGGATAAATTATGGGAAGTCGCAGAAGATGATGTCAATGCTCTCAGTTTGGAATATATTCAAACGGAATATGAGGAATATGTTAAGAAATCTTGGCCCAAGGATCTAAAAAGAGTAGTCTTACACAGCAGAGGGTGTGACTGGAGCTCTTTATGCAAATAGAGAGCGCAAAGAATATTAACCTGGAGGTTTTCCGAGAGGCCACGTGTCAATTCTGATAGAGGATGTATTTCATGGAACACGGGAGGTCGACGAGAATCTTGAAGAGTTTTTTTTATTTATTGTGATGTTACAAAGTTATGGATCGGTTCATCAAAGCTGCGCACTGCATTATTCTTTCCAAGCTCCCATGCCTTGTGAAATTGTCACCCTCCTAGTTCAGCACTTGTTCGGTCTGTACGGCTTTCCTCAGGATACAGAGTCTGACCAAGGGCCAGAATTCAAGTTCTTGCTTTGGAAGGCTTTCTGTTCTTGTTTAGGAGACATAGCCAGCCTCTCACCGGATTTCAATGCCATAGATACACACTCACGCAGGAATTTCTGGCATATGGCTGGTGTCTTTCAAAATAAAAGCTGGTGCAAAGTACTTCAGTTCTTCAGCCTGTTCATTTTCCCATGTTGCTACTCTCCAGTGGCATTTTCCATTTCTCTGATATTCACTTCCGCTTCTTTTACACTTTATATATATGAAAGGAAAACCAAACTTTTTGGATTCCTCTCCAATTTATTGGAAAGCGCAACTTCATATTTCATCCATTCCACCCTTAGGGCATTTTTGTAGACTTCTTTTTTTTATAAGCTTCCCAACCCTCTAATTCTTACTAACCTGCTATCCACTTGCATTTTGATTTTCTCTTGGCTTTGATTTCGTTTGCCCAATACCGTCGCCACATCCTGCCTATGGAAAGCTTCTTTATCTTTGACGTGTATTTGTACTACTTCTCCCTAGTTTTCTTGGAAAATCCAGCCATTGTTTTGCCGGCATCGCTGCTAATGTCCCCTTCCGATGAAGTTGACAGCTTCTCTATCATGCCTCTATAGTTTACGTTATTCGATTGTAATACTGACCCCCTTGACTTCGAAATACAGAAGCTGTTGTTAAATGCCATTCTGTAGGCATTCTACAATTTTTCTCGATTGGTATTCAGCACTAAACCAATTTTCCCAAACTACGTGCTTATTGAATTGCCTCAGAACTATCCAAATAATGCCGTATTGACAGACCTTTTCAATCTCCCGTTGTAATGTGTGGAATATTACCCTGGTTATTGTTCGAACGCCTGTATATAGTGCTTAGCAGGGTATTTTTATTTTGCAGTATGCTTTTCATTTCTTAGCAAAATAGTCACGCTACCCCTTCTACCTATCTGCCTTTCCCTTTGACATAATTCTACCTATCTGCCTTTCCCTTTGACATAATGCATATTCATGGATGGTAAACTCCCAAGCACAGTCATCCGTCAACCACGGCTTAGTTTTGACCAGAACTCCAATCCTGCCAAGCTCTAACTGTGCTACAAATAATCTACCTTACTCCGTAAACTGCTTGTTTTTGAATATAACGCATTCAGTCCCATAGTTAGTTCTTCTGTTTCAATGCAGCTCCTCCCACTGACTGCAATTTTACGCTATCATCTGCCTGTCCTTCCTGACAGTCTCTGAGTACACATCTACTGCTTGCATACCAGCTGCTCCACCGTTAGCGATATTACCGTGGTTCGTATCGTTCTGCCAAGTTAGTTTAAATCCTTTCCTACTGCACTGGACAACCGAGAGGATATTTTTTCCCGCACGGCTTGAGGTGTAACCGCTCCATTTCCACATTTCCATTTCCAGTGGTGAAGGTGTAACCTTCAACGCTGAAATCAAATTTCGATTTCCTTCACCATTTCCACAGCCACGAACACGTCTGCTAACTCACCCCCTTCTTACTCTCACTGGCACGTGGTATTGGCAGCAAGTTGAGTTTCAGCTTTCTACCTAGCCTTTTAAATTTCCTGGTTAGGACTTACTTCCTTTCCCGACGTATGTCATTCTGCCATATTTAAAAAGACTTTTGGCTGCTCACCCGACCCCCGAATTAGAATGTGATCAACCCGATCGGAGACGTCCCTGATCTTGGCACCAAGAGGCACAGTGATGTCTACAAAATAACGTGTCTGCGCCTCTGATTATCGAATCCTATATTGTTACTGCAGTTTTCTTCTCCTGTCATCACTCCTGAGACACAACATTAGACTCAGTGCCAGAAACGAGGGAACTGCAGTTCTCCCCTCAATAGGATCCAACACGCCTTGCATATCATTGAGTGAAACGGCCAAAGGGATGCACTGTTCCGGCTGTCAATTTGCTTTCCATCTGCAGACGTTGCTAATCTACTTACCTCCAGCAATGGAGGGGTCACTACCTCCCAGTAACTTTTCTCTACTCTCTCCTCAGTTTCCCGTATGAGCCAAAGTCCATCGAACTGCAGCTCCAGGTCCTTAACGTGTTATCTAAGGAGCTGTGGTTCTGTGTTCCGTGTGGAGAAGTGGTTATCCAGGAGGCTGGGCGTCTCAGAACCTTCGCAGAAAGCACAGAAAAATAAGAGCAGCTCCAGGAGCCATTCAGATTGTTCTACCTATGCAATAACAGACAAAGAATGACTAATAAAGAAGAAGAAACTTCGGAGAAACTTTCTTCCCCCAATCCCTTTATCACCGACAGCTGTTGAGACAAACCCTCCTCACTCTAACAGCGGGCCACTTCAACAATTGTCGTTCCACTTGAGCTGATTTATTTTACTTTCCCCTTAATAATGAACCGAGATGTGATTGGACGGGGGAGAAGGCAGAAAGCACGCAATCGCTTCTTTCAAAACCTCTTTCACCGAACTTTCAAACTCCCGATTTGATTGGACAGAGCTTGTGAAATTAGTTTATTGTTAAAGTGAGCGCTGTTCTCCAGGTTCTTTGTGAACCTGCTGGTTACAAGATAATGACTATTCATTAACCCGCCACTGCGAAGCTCAAAGTTTTTTTGTCGTCCTTGCCGATGGTAGCAGCAAGAAGACAGAATACCCTGGATGTTCGATGCTTGTATCCTGAGGCAGTGCTCTTTGCTGATTTGCTCAATGGCGGGGGGTGGGGGTATATTCCTCAGAGAGACTGTGTGGAATCCATTTCCGATTTCTGGAATCGATGCTTCCATAGCAGGCCGCTCTGCAACCAGTGTTGATATTTTTCACTGTGCATCTATTCAGGTTTGTCCAGTTTTGGAATGACAAGCTGAAACTGCTCAAACTTCTACGATAAATTCTCCAAGCCGATATGGCCTAGTATTGTCAATTTTATTTTATTTTGGCATAAGATATAAGAGGAGAATTGGACCACTTCGCCTATCAAGTCTGCCCCGCCATTTAAGTTTTGGCTGATCCATTTTCCCTCTCAGGCCCAATCTCCCATCTTCTCTACGTACAGTAAGTTTTCATGCACGGGATAACCAAGTATCTATTAACCTCTCCCTTAAACATCCCCAAATGAGTGGCGTCCACTGCTACCTGTGGCAACGAACGATGGCTAAAGAAGTTTCGCACCTCTAAAAGGAAACGTTTAGTGATACGGCACGAAGCAGGAACTTCCGTTCACTCCGAATAAAACCTAATCTAATCATGGGAAAAGATACAACGACCAATTAACCGTTTCCTTCGGGCCGTTGGACTGCTTGAGAAACCAGACTATTAAGGGAAAACTCACTCATTCTACAGGGCGGATGAACAGATTGTTTATAGCTGAACCGGGATTCAGCTCCGAACTCCAATGTCACCAGCTGTAATAGTGTTACGCTAACCGCTAAGCCACTGGACACCCCGACCCTACTTCTTGGTAGTAGCATTGCTTCAACGTCCTCGCATCTGTATACTTATCCGCAAAGTATTACTAGATGTACATTTTGAAAACACACGGCTGGCAACGTGAATTCGAGATATAATCTTAGGACGTTCATTCTTCGAGGCAATAACGTTTATATTTCAGGACAAAATATTTATTTTGTAGTTAGAATTCGTCAATGTACAATTTAATATAATGATCATTCAGTTGCTTGTCACGATCTGTACACTACTGTGACAGCTATAACATGTGTCGGAAAGACGCAATTTTAAACCTATTTTCTTTCTTGTAGAAACGGGTCAATTAATCAGTGTAAGCATATTCCCCGGGATTTCCCTGCGCGTCAATTATTTCCCGGAGGGATTGCACCACTATAACTACGAGGTTGTATTGAAATGTTCAACATATTCGTTCAGTCAGCATCTTTTTCCTAGAATCGGCTGCATCTGCGATTGCTGCCTGAAATGGAATATCCAGTCATATATCTAATAGAACGCATTTACTTTCCTATCCTTGCCATCTTTGGTGTCCCGGGTAAGGTTCTGCATTGCAATAGACAGTATTTTATCCGTCTTTCATTCTTCTTTTGCTGACTCCCGCCATAGTTTTGTTTTCAGTTTTGCATTCAGCTTTTTTGTCAACATGGTCATAGCAATGTGTTGTTATATTCAGCAGATTCATCTGTCCAAATAGTTATTATGTTAATCTGTGACGGATGTTTATCATATATCCTTAGTGGGTAGAACGCAGTCTGGGCGTTAAAAGAGCATTGACTTCGATTCATTTCTTCTTTTTAAATTTAAGTTTGCCTCATGTACCCCATTTATTAAGTTAAGTATTCCATTCAGCGTTTATTTAGAAATTTGTGAGGGTCATATGGCTTCAATGAAGAAAAAGATCCTGATATATCACCTCGGCCAAGGAGGTACATGAAATGCCGACTGAAACCAAGTCGTGAAGATTCACTCTCATTTCATGCTATGCAGGAGGGCACTGCGATACGAGATAAATTTAGTACTCTAGTTATTATTAAATTTCTGTCTAAATTTATCCGATCGCCGAGGTGTGAAGTACAGGACTGAACTTACAAATATTGCGAACATGGCAGTGACATGTTTAACTTAACATGAACAAATTAAAAGCATGTTATCTCTGTCATTATCAAAGGAAATTTGTGAATGCTTGAAACGTTGTTTGCCTCTGGGATTGTTGCATCAGTTATGGATAATCTATAACTATAGATGATTGTTAAAGTATAAAGGAAATGCAGCATGCTAGGAACCGAGAAACACGAATTAACGTTCGTTTTCCCGTCGTCTATGATTAGTTCAATGAAGACTTCTTTGGTCTACGAGATTTCGCTCTTTCAATAGAAAGTTAAGATCTCTATCTGATTGGGAAAGATTGTAAACGAAATGTTGCTTGCGTTTTATTTGAATTACATTGCCGAGTACGGCAAATCGGCGATCACTATATTTGAAGGGTAAATTTGGAAAACTAAAGAGAACAAATGTTTGAAACAAAACGTAGTTTTCCTGCATGTTCATAATTGTAAATGTAAGCAGAACTTCGAGTCCATTTCGCCAATCATTTGTTGCTCCTGACGACTTTCATGTCCTCTTTGACCAATCGTCTGAATTCCTCGACCGACTGAAACTTTTTAGCGCTTTTAATCGTGATTCCGTTGAAACGGCTGTTATATACAATACCATCATACCCATATTTCACAGTATCGATTTATTTGTACTCGTTTACATCTTTGTTTCAGTATTTTTTCAAGTTCAGATCTCATTAACCGCAGTGAAATTTTATCTTCTTTAAAACATGATATATTCATTGATTATTTCAGATGTATAACTAAATTGTGTGCAAACTCTTTCAAATACATTTTTGGATTGCCATTGCAATTGCATCTGTGTTTCAGATTTCTGTAACTGGATGTCATTGCATTTCAATTTTTGTCTACTGTTGCTACATTAGTTCTCGATTTTCGGCTCGTAGTATCTTAATGTAACTTTTATTTTTTCTTCACTTAACAACAGTGTCAGCTATTCTTCATTGTATTCTTCATGTGTTGTTTTACACCTTTTATGAAACGCCCCTTGCACTCTATGTGCATATAATCATTCCTTGAATAGAAGTTACTTAACACTGTATTTTAACGGACTGCTTTGATATTTATTCTATTTATTGTTTTACTTATTGTGTACTTTAGGCTTATTGTGTTGTTTTCCAGTGTTACAATGGACATAGAGTAACAAACAATTTTCTTTCCTTTACACAATGGTATTGAAGAACGAAAATATGCAATCTCAACCCTTGAACATTGAATAATTTTCATTCTTTATTTTCAATTGCCAGAAATATCATTACTTTGCTTTTCTTTAGGACTTTGCACGTTCTCAATCCAGTTAATTCGGAAATACATTAATGTTTACTGTTTCTTTGTCAACCTCAATATTTCTATTTAGAAAAAATCCTCATCTGTGCTTGTAGGTGTCGTTTACTTTACGACCTATCGATTGAATAAGACATTCACCTTATACCCTGTTTTGTTCAATCTCAGCCACACGTGTTTGGACTCTATTTTGTTTCATATTTCAACGTTGAAAATTAAATTATTTAGTTAATTTAGCAATATTGAATTGAACAGAACACGATTTAAGCAGGCATCATCGTATTCCTTTAAGGCTACCTAAAGTTTTCTGAAGACAACCAGTTTGCATTCAATACGTATTTTGTTGACCCTGTCGCATTGCTTAGAATAACGCCAAAGAACCAGCCTGACAATAAAATTTGATATAAGATAACTTAGTAGGTAGGTAATATTGTTTTGAATCTAATAAAATATTATTATTTTCTTCCTCCTCCGGAATACTTACACTTCTCGTTCATTGACAGTTGGATAGAAATAGCGCATGCCAAAGACAACAACGACAAGAATAATCTGATATAACAAATATATGTCGCAATATTGCAGTACTGGTAAATACACAATAAATAAGATGTTATTCTGCTAAGGTAGCATAGTTCATATTCACCAACAAGCCCATATTGGATGCCTTCAGTACTAATAAATAGCTGCATGATGTTTGGTTCAAATCGCTGAATGTGAATGTAAAAGGAGACATGAAATTTCCAGGGCGCAGTTACCCTAGATTGTCAGCATCTTCTTTATTTTGCACATAGCGGCGAAACTAAACAATATCAGGGAGGTAGGAGGAGTGTTGGGAATCTTTGGCAGGACGTTCAGTGAGTTTTCTTTCACATTGTATGTGTTTGGAACTCCTCCATGGATAGTCCAAAGGCCTGCTGCCGATGGGGAAAGTGATGCGGCCCCAGACCGTAAGAAACCAGAGTTACATAGTCGTCAACAGAAGAGCCAAAGACCATATCCCAGGGAGAGGCAGGATCTTCACCTCGGAGACATATGATTTCATGGAGGAGGGGGCGGTGGTTGCAGAATCGGAGTCCCTGAATAGCACTTAACAATAAAGGGTATCAAGTACACCCTACAGTTATAGTAAATGTAATTGTAACGTAAAAGTGTAAAACAACAACGAGAAGAGCAATTTTCTTTACCTTTTCTGTGACATGGCCGGACTTTCTGAGGAGATTAGAAGGCAGCATTTTTCATATTGATACATAGTTTGGGAAGACACTAATGATTTCTATTTTACTTTTGCAGCTAACTTGATTGCGATTGTTATCCTATCTCAAGGAAAGTACGGTCCATCAACGTCCACCACACTCTACCTTGAGGCCATGGCGACTGCAGATCTAGGCGTCCTTGTTACAGATGTTATTTTACATCGGATTAATAATATGTATTTTCCTGTTAGCTTTCTATTCTTAACACCTGTGTGCTCTGTCAGACACGCACTGTACATTGTGTCCAAAGACTGCTCGATTTGGTTTACGGTCGCGTTCACCTTTGATCGTTTTGTAGCGATTTGCTGTCGGAATATCCAACGAAAGTTCTGCTGCTGGAGAACGGCAGCATTCATTATTTTCGCCATGTTTGGAATCAGCGTTTTGAAAAACATGCCGGTTTACTTTGTATATAAGCCTGTCTTTGTAATCGGCGGTGTGCCATGGTACTGTACTGGGAAAGCAGAATTCTGGACATCTCCATACTGGAAACTCTATCAGCGCGGTAGTACGTTGGTAACTTCTATATTACCCATTGTATTGATTGCTGTGTACAATGCTCTAACCGTCAGGTACATCATAGCAGCAAATAGAGTTCGCAGGAGACTTCGAAGTAATGCTGGAGATAAGATTGATCAGGAAGTGGAGAAGAGGAGAAAGTCAGTTGTTTTGCTTTTCGCTGTGTCTGCCAACGTCCTTCTATTGTGGATGCCCAAAGCCGTTCATTCGCTCAACTGGCAACTGCAAAATTACAATTACGCAAATAAGTACTTGGATTTTCCAGTGTACATCTATCTGCAGGTTGCTTTCATGCTACAATTTCTCAGTCTCGCCACCAACACTTGTATCTATGGAATAACACAGAAAAAGTTCAGAGAAGAACTGAGAAACAGAATAAAATACCTATTGATGCACACCCGAAAATAATTGTAAAATAAAGCAATAAATAAATATTCTCTTCCGTTTAATAAATTGTTCTTTAGTTTAGTCGAAAGCTGTTTTTTGTGATAGCCAGAGAATTCAAATAAATCAGGATATTAACGAGCAGGACTTCGGTATCGCGAAGGGAAGGGAGTAAACAGTAGGAAAATCTTCCATATATTAAGTAGTAAAAAGCAGGTGGGAGAGGGACAATATCCCGCTCTGTCAGCATCTTTTTATACGCAAAAGCAGCATATATTTTGCGCGCTGTATGAGGTAACATAGCACACGCCTCTTGTGCTTGGAATGTGGGCGATTGAGAAACTGTGGAAATGTTGGTATCTCTGGTGAAAGCAGTGATATAATGCTGAGGCTTTACAAGGCAGCGGAGAGGTCTCACGGGGCAGGGTAAGGCTGTGCTGACTTTAGGGAGGGTTCAGTGGAGTTAAAAGAGAATGATGCCAGGAATGGAAAACTCATCGTATGGGGAGCAATCGTTATCTCTGGGCTTTTAGACACTGGAATATGGAAAAAGATGAAGGGGTGGCGGCATGTGGTGATCACATTGGAACCTACCGGATGTTGAACGATCTAGAAAGACATGATGTGGAGAGGTCTTTCCTATGGTCCGTGATACTTGGACCAGATCGCACAGCCTCAGAACAGAGGGAGACTTATTTATTAACGAGATGACGAAGTATTTTTTTTAGCCACAGGGTGGAGGATCTCTGGAATGGGATGTCACAAGACGCTGTGGAGGCCAGATCTTTCAGTGTATTTAAAGCAGAGGTTATTACTCCCCTGATAATCTGTACGTGTAATTTTTCAAGAAGGCTGCTGTAGAATTGGGTTGCAAAGGAAGTAGAGTTGGGTTTCAGCTCTGGTAACATTTCCCCATCACTTATCTGTGTGACCTACAGGTGCTGGCACATTCTCTGACTGGTCAGCGACCTACAGATTAAATGGACGTTTCTCCATATCGATGCAATACCAACTGCTGAACATTTCTGTCGTTTTGTCTTCTTATTCGAAGCTAATATGCGTTGCTGTATTTGGTGGAAGTACCAGCTTTAGCCCCGCTTTCACAAAGTTATAAAATAACATCAACCACTTGAAATCTAAATCGCACTATATGTGTTTAATGATGTACGTACCGCCGGAAAGCACCGTCCATTTCTCACTCATGTTCACGTATGATCTCCCCAACACATTTGATAAGGAAAGTGACAGGTCTAGGCACAAACGTACCGGGCAGCAACATCATAGCAAGTAATCAACTTAGTCTGATCCCAAGTTTCATTAACCTGTTTTTTTTTTTGTGTGTGTGTGTGAGCGCAAGGAGGGAGATGGTGGATGGGACTATAATCATATAGTTTTGGCTTAAGTGATTTCATCCAACAGAACTTATCGCAGGATGGTGGAGAGGGCAGGACGGAGAATTGAAATTAGTTGTTCAATCATAAGCGCATTAACAGGTGGAGAAGGAGAGATTGAATGGTTTGCGCCAGCTTCTCAATTCTGTGCTTCAAAGTCTATAATTGTGCTCATCAGGAGAAAGACGGGAGGGAGTTTATCTTTGGAGCTGCTGACCCGTGTCGGGGTCTTAACTCAGTGGTGAGTAACGGGTTCAATCCCTGGCAATCCAAATCTGTGACAGTGTTTGTTGAATAGTTCGGGCAAACCCGATCTGACTTTGAATTAACGCAGACTGAGGAACCCAAACATATGATATTTCCGAGCTGAGCAGAACTCGGAATGCAATATCTGACGGCGATTAGCACTAATATTGCACACCGCCTTTATGCCTCAGTCTCAGGCCGCCTATTGATAGCACTGCGACTGGATAAAAAGCGACTTTCGGCAGGCTTGTGGTCATCTCCCATACTACAACCAACAACTTTCCAGGAGCGCCGATTGTACGGTCGCAGAAATGAGGTACAGCATATTAATTGAGGATATGTCGTGAAAGAGGCAGTCGATTGAATTGGAGCACAGGATGAGTAATCGGAAGGGGGCAGAAACTGAAGGAAAAATAAAAGAGCATTTAGTGTAAGATTAAAAAAAAACAGAGCAAGGGAGATAGAGGATGCCCGGAAAGATAGGGAGATTGTGAAGGAAAGGAAAAAAAATATGCAAGGAAGAGTAGATGACAAATAAAAAGAACAAAAGGAAAACGCGACGTTTACAAAATAATAATACAACGCAATACTCACCTTTAGTGACACAGCAGAAGCATACTGGACCCATAAACCAGAGGTCAATTTCTTAATGCTTAGAAACAGGCGTCACTAATTTCCATTACATACTATAATGTCGAACTTAAAAAAAAAAACCTCTACAAAGAAAAGTAATATACACGCACAAAAAGTAACGAGGACATCAGCAGTCTGGTGGCATTTCTGGAGAAGATACTTCTGTGATTGAAAAAGAAGATATTTAGCTGATGCTGTAAGTCCAGACACCCTGACCGACACTTTCCCCCCACCCCAACAAAATTAAGAGCAAATTCAGCGGTACAAGTAACATCATCTATTGGAGAGGAATGAAGGAATGGGGGCTTCGGGCTGAGACCAGTCATCAGTACCTGAAATGAATAAACAGTGTACTAGAATAAGGAGGTGGATAAAGCGGAAAGAGTGCAAGCTGGATGGTGATAGGTGATACTAGATCAGGACGATGCCAACTGAATGGGAACGTTAGGTAGACTGAAAAGCTGTGAGGCGATAGATGGAAAAGAAAAGAAAGCTTAAAAAGAAGGAATCTGAAAGAAGAGGAAAATTGACCACGTGAGAATTGGGAATCGAAGGTGCAACAAACTAAATAGATAGGTTGGAGAGGAGAAGAGAAGGGGTAACAGGGAATCAGAAAATAGAATGGAAATTGAGAGAAGAGAGTAGTTAGATTACAGGAAATTTGACAAGTTAATGGTAATCCCGCCAGTTTAGTATCTAACCAAAGGAAACATATATTGCTTCAAGCTCCCCGTCGATCACCTTCAGCCCGTGGAATGCAACCCCGATCAGGTTCTGTGCTTGGTCATAAATGGTGCTTTTCTGCAGGAATATTCTTTGCACTGGAACCGTAGAGAGAAAGGGCCGAGTTCACTCAGCCCAGTCTCTTAAGGCATGCTTCCCAATCCAGGCAACGTCTTTATAAATCTCCTCTATACCCTTTCTATGGTTTCCACATCCTGTCTGTAGTGAAGCGACCAGAAATGAGCACGGTACTCCAAGTGAGGTCTGACCAGGGTCCCATATAGCTGCAACATTGTGTCTCGGCTCTTTATCTCAATCCCACGATTGATAAAGGCCAATGCACCGTATGTCTTCTTAACCACAGATATTGCGTAATTGGACAAAAATGGCAGATGGAATAGAGTGTTGCGTAATGGATGGTGATACACTTTAGTCAGAAAAAGTAAAAGGTAGCTTACTTTCTTAAAATAGAGTAAATTCAAATATGTAAGGCGCAATTGGACTTGCCAGTCCTTCTGCATGCTTCCGTGGCAGTTAATGTGCAGGTTGAGTCAAAGGACAGGCTGTACTAGATTGGGCATTATGTAATGAACCGGAGATCATTAGGGACCTGAAGATAGAAGAACTCCGAGAAGAAGTGATCAGAATATAATTCGGCTCAGCTTGAACTCAAGAGCGAAAAGTAAAGTCTGACAGAATATCATGCGAGTAATGTGGTATGAGAAATGAGCTGGCCTAAGTAAATTCGAATGAGATGTTGGCAGTGGTAACAGCAAAGCAGCACTGGCGGTAGGTACTGCGAAAAAAAAAAGCGAGAAAGGTGCAGGCTAACAAAGGAATACTCGAATGGCAAATTAGTACAGCAGTGGCTGACAAAGGAAGGCAACGGGAATGTAGAAGCAAAGGAGAAGGCATACAACCAAGCAAAAAATCGTTGTAAGACAGAGAGTTGGGAAACTTTAAAGAACCTACAGAGAGCAATTAAAATAGTCACTGGCGTGAAAAGGTGAAATATGAAAGTAAGCTGCACGCAGTATCAAAACGGTTAATAAAAGCTTTTTCAAGTCAGTGTAGGGTTCTTAGATTATTAGCTCTAATGTTACCTGTTAGCTGCATATATAAGATGGCTTCTCTATAGCGTTGTAATGAAATGGCTTCTTTGTATGTAACTGATAAGATAATAAATTCTCTGTTTATTTGAAATGTTTGGGGTATAATTATTGATAACGGAGGAACTAACCAATGGAAGCGATGTTATTCTATCTGTATGTGTGGGAACCTGGAGTCACTGGGCGGGTTTTTCGGGACGAGAACCGAAGAGGAAGGACGTGCTGGACGCGCTCTGGTCGACCACCAAGGCTGTTTCCAGGCGACAGGTCGAGGAGATCGGAGAAGATCGAATGGTAAACAAAGGGCTTCGATAATTGAGCTCCAACGGCTGTGAACGAACTGATTGAACCCTGATAAGTTTTGGCGCCCTTTTCTTCCTTTTTATATTGTATCGCCATCAATTACCTAATTACAGTAAGATTTATAAAGTGTAATCTGTAAAACGTACATTGTGTGCTGTCTGATATTGTATGCACGACTTTGCACCCGTGTGTATGACACAGCATCTACGCAAATGAGAGATCTGGTTTAGCGGGTGGACGGAATTTCCCCTAGCCAAATACAATCCGATAGCCTTAAGCGTTACATAAGTAAAACAAAAGATAGCTGCGAGTCGATAAACGACCGCGAGAAAATATGACAGGGAGATGGCAGCCGAATTAAATTACGTCAGTGCTTACTGCTGAAGGCACTAACAGTGTGCCAGATGTTGAAAGGTGTGAGGGAATGGCAAAGTATAAAGGGCTCAAAAATCTTAAAGATTTAAGGGTACATTGGTCACCCTGGCCATTTGAACTGCATCTGAGGGTTTTGCTGGGGTAGCGGTAGAGATTGCAGAAGCATTAGTAATGCTGTTATCAAAATCATGGCATTGTTCTGGAGGTTTGGAAAATTGGAATTCGCTCTTCACTCTTTCAGAAAGAAGGAAGGCTGCAGAAAGGAAACTGGACCAGTTAGCCAGACCTCAGCTGGAGGGCAAATGTTACAGTGAATTGTGAAAGATGAGGAGAAGGAATATTTGGTGATACGGGACAAAGTAGGAGAAAGTCAGAAACATTTCCTTAAGGGAAAATTTTACCGGAATGATCTGTTAGTATTCGTTGAGGAATAATTACAATTAGGATAGATGAAGGTGATGTAGTGGATGTTGTATATTTGGACTTACAGAGAAGTGAAACACATAAAGCTTCTTACCAATTTAAGACACCCTGAAGCAGGAACATTACGGACATGATTAGGGCAGTGGCTGATAGGTAGGAGGCAGTGAGTAGAAATTAAAAATTCCTTCTTTGGTTGGCTATAGTGTCTAGTGGTGTTCACAGGAGTCAATGTTGGGACCTCTTTTTTATGCTTTATATATGAACCATTTAGATGATTGAATAGATGGCTTTTTGTCAGGTTTGCAAATGGTACGAAGCTTGTTGCAGTGACAAATAGTGTTGAGGAAACTTGTTAGCTGGAGAAGGACTTAGAAGAGAAGAAGAGGCAGGAAAAAATGCAAATAAAATACAATGTTAGAAAATGCATGATCATGCACATTGCTGTAAGAAATAAATACGCAGACTATTTTGTAAATGGGGCGAAATCCAAAAATCTGTAATGCAATGGGACTTGGGGGTCCTTGTGCAGAACAACAAATAAGTTAATTTGCAGGTAAGGTTGGTGTTGAGCAAATGCAATGTTGACATTCATTTCATGAGGTCCAGAAGACAAGAGCAGGGACGTAATGCACAGGTCTCACCTTAGCTATTCTGAACAGTTTTGGGCTCTTCATCTAAGAAAATGGTGGCATTGGAGAGGGATTTGCTCTGGGTCTTTAAAGGTGACGGGCGGTCCCATTAAAACCTTTCGAATGTTGAAAGTCCTAGATATGATAGATGTGTAAAGGATGTTATCAGTGATGGAGGAGTCTAGGACAGGAGGGCACAGCCTCAGGATAGAGGGGCGGGCATTTGAAACAGACGCCCCGAGAAATTTCGTCAGACAGAGGGTCGTGTATTTGTGGAAGTTTTCACAACAGGCTGGTCTGCAGGCCAGGTCGTTTGGTAAATTTAAGGGAAAGCTTGATCGGTATTTGATTGGACACGGCATCAAAGGTTACGGGGAGAAGGCTGGGGAGTGGGTTTGAGGAGGGTAAAGATTAGGCATTATTAAAAGGTGGGGGAAGACTGGACGAGCCAAATGGTCTAATTCTGCTTCTATTTTGTCCTAATATAACTTTTTTTTCTTTATTCGTGTACATTACTACATTTCAAGCGAAAATATCATTGATTTCCATCTGTTGTCTTGCACATATTTTGAAACATCCCTGATAGATTATGTGCATACAATTAGTCCACATTTTTGACAGTCGCTTGTTCGTTCTATTTGACAGGATTTATTTGATATTCGGTATATTTATTACTTTCTATATATTGCAATCTTTATGTTTTTGTTTTGTTTCGTGCTGCATCGAATCCAGAGTAATACGCATTTCGCTTTCCCTTTAACTCGTGTACTAAAGAATGAGAATATCCATTCTCGAAATTTGAACCTTGCATAATTCACAGTTCGTTCTTTTGTATTATTTGACATATGAATACCTGGCGGCGGTTCAGAGTTTTATGTGCTCTGCACGCCATTTTCAGAATTTTCACAAGCTGGAAGATGAAAGCTGATACCAGGTGAGGGGAATGATACGTATATCTGATGAGCGGGTGTGAAGAGAGAAGGCGGGTGGTGATAGGTGGAAAAGGAAAAAAGACAGTGAAGAAGAAGGGGTCTAGTTGGAGAGTTGAATGGGGTAAGGGGCACCAGACGAAGCTGATAGGCAGGTGAGGAGAAGAGAATGGTCAATATATTGAAAATAATTTGAGAGAGGTGGGGGGTGGAGAAATTACAAGAAGTTGGAGAAGTTGGTGTTAATGCATCAGTTTGATGTCTACCCAAATTGAAATTGAGAAATAGGTAATGAATTGTTGGATCAAGGATCTAAATAAAGATATTCTCACTGAGCAGTAGGTGTGACTGGAGCTATCAATACAATACGGAGAGTAAATGGACATTCAACAGATTGTTCACTATGATCAGTCACTTAGCTGATTGCGGCTGCATTCGACGCGACGCAGGAGTGTGACGGGGACCTTGCAGAATTGTTTCTTTCTTAATCGAAAAAACAGACTATAGAACCGTACGATATAGGAACAGAATTAGGCTATTTGACCCATCGAGTCTGCTCCGCCATTACATCTCGGCTGATCCAATTTTCCTCTCAACCCCATTCTTCTGCCGTCTCACTGTATCCTTTCCTATTCTGACCAATCAGGAATCTACAACCCTGTGTCTTTAAAATACTTAACGCTTTGTCCTCCAAAGCTGCTCGCAGCAAAGAATTCCACAGATTCAGCGCTCATTAGCTCAGGAAATTCCTTTTCATCTCCTTTCTAAAAGGACACCCCTCTATTCTGAGGATGTGTCCTCTGGTCTTAGACTCTACCACCATAGGGAACATTCGCTGCCCAATCCAGTTTATCTAAAAAATGCTTTGCACATTTGGTAGATTTCAGTGATGTCACTTCTCATTCTTCAACATTCTAGTGAATATAGGGCTACAGGCGTCAAATTCTCTTCATATTACAAGCTGGTCAATTATGGAATCAGTTTTGTAAATCGTTTTTGAACCGTGTCCACTTTCAGCACTTTTCTATGCTAGGGAGCCCAAGCTGCACAAAATACTCCATGGGGTGGTCTCACCATTGCTTTATAAAGTCTCAACATTACGTCCTTTATTTTATGTTCTTGACCTATTGAAATAAATGCTAACAATCTATTTGCCTTCCTCACCACAGAATCATCCTTTAGGATATTAACCTATAGGGAATCCTGCACAAGAACTGCCAAGTCCTTGTGCACGTCAGTCTCTCTCCATTGGGAAAAAGTCAACCCCTTGCTTTCTTCTACCAGAATGCATTGCAATGGATGGAATACATCGGTATTCATCTGCCATTTCTTTGCCGGTTTTTCCAAACTGTCTTTATCCCTTTGCAGACTCTCAACTTACACAAAACTACGTGCCCCTCAAACTATCGTTGTACCTTCTGCAAACTTTGCAACAGAGCCATCAATTCCATCAGCTGAATCACTGACATATGGAGAAAATAGAATCTGTACTAAGACCTACCCCTCTGAAACACTACTAGTTACCGGCAGCCAAGCAGAAAAGCTCTGTCTATTCCCATTCTTTGCCTCCTGCCAATTATCCACTGCTTTATCAATGTTAGAATCTTTCATGTAATATCCTGGGCTCATAGCGTTTTAGGCAATTTTAGGTATGGCAGCTTGTCAAAGACCTTTTTATAAGCCAAGTACATAGTATCAACCGGTTTTCCTTTATTTATCCAACTTGCCTTCTCCCCGTGTCACTTCATGCCCTGAGTAACCAAGTATCTACCAATCTTCGCATTCAATATTCCCAATATTGTGGCCTCCACAGCCACAAGTAGCAAAGAATTCCACACATTGACAACTCTCTAGCTAAAGAAATTCATCCTCATCTCCATTCCAAAAGAATGAAATCTGCGATACATCGACGGGTAGGCCCGTTCTGGGAAACCCGATTTAACACAAACCTGAACACGGGAAATTTTTCAATGACCAATTTACCTTCTCGGAAGGCTCTTTGAACTGTGGGAGAAGCCCGAACACCTGGGCAACACCGACACGTTCCATGGAGAGTACGTACAGAGACATTCTAATGACATCAGAATTGATGTCTGAATTCCGATGCCACGAGCTGTACTAGCAGTACGCTAACTGCTGTGCTACTGTAACACACCGCCGCCTCCTGACTGGTAGTAACATTGTTTGAAAGTGTTCACATCTGTATTACTCTCTGCGAGAAACATTTCTATATATGCACCAGGAAAGCACAGGGATGGTAACGTGAAATTGAGACAGCTCTTTTGCAACGTTCATTTACATCGAGGTCACTGTGTTTATATTTTAGTACAAAATGTTTATTTATTTTACAGGTTGAATTCATAACTGTGCAATTATGTCTTGTGGTCACTCAGTTACTCCTCAGTCTGTGCACTATTTGGTCAAGAATAATAAGTGTCAGAACGATTGTATTGTAAATGTATCTTGATTAGTATAGAGATGGGATAGTCCAATTAATTCCGAGTGAACATACGCCCGGGGATTTGGCTACACAACAGCTATTTCCCAGAGGTATTGTACCTCTATAACTACGGGCTGGTATCGAGATATTGAGTATTTCCAGTTAATTACCATCAATTTCCTGGAATCGCTTGCATCTGCGATTTTTGCGTGTAATGGAATATCCAGTGATACATCGGATAGAACGCATTTACTACCCTGTTCTTGCGGCCTTCGGTATCCCGGGTAAGGGTCTGCATTGGTCAGAACACGATTATCAATGTTTCAATCATCCTTCAATGTCGAAACGCTTGGTTCGCTTTCTGTTTTCTATTTATCTAACTCTCGACATGTTTATAGCAACATATTGTATTCATCAGATTCACGTGTTTAAGCCATGAACTTCTGCGACGAATATTTACCATTTATCCACTCCGGACAGTATATAGCCCCGCACGGTAAATCAAGCACTGATCTTTTTAAGATTTTTTTTCTGGGTTTGTAAGGATGAATTTACCAATTTCATCAGAAATTTTAGCATCATATTGGAACCATTCCCGCTTAGTTACGAAGGTATATGCATGTCTTCAGACAACATATCTCTGTCTCGGTATGAGGAAATCAAGCTGAAATCAAGTCTAAGAATTCCTCTGAGTTCATGCTATGCAAGTGAGCGTTGTGATAAGAGATTAATTTAACACACTAGTTAATTTTCAAACACCTGTCTATTTTTTTATCGGTGGCATATGAATTAGAGAACTCAGATGTTGCGAATAAAACAGGGACCTCCTCAATTTAACATTGCACAATATAATCATGTTATGTCGGTCAATATCATAGAAACATTTACAATGCTTCAGTTGTTGTTTGTTTCCCGGACTTCTGGAGCAGTTTTCTATAACTTGAAGTGAATACAGCATACAATGAACACAAAATTAGCTCGTTTATGTTTGAGTCGTTTGTGAATAATATAATGAAGCTGAGAGGGGGCTGATGAAGAAGTAATGAAATCGTCCAGTATATATTCATTTCGACCATAGACTGTTGGTACAGTGCGCAGTAAATACGAAACAGCATTCCTCTAGGACCGTGGTGCTACATGAATCAACACAAAACTACACTAGTATATCTGAGACAGCACAAGGCTACACTAGACTACTTAAAACATCATAAAAACTACACTAGACTACAGACTTGCACAGGACTACATAAAGTGCACAAAACAGCACAAGGCAGTGCAGTAATTAATAAATAAGACCATAAGCACAGTAGATGACAATTTGCAATAGAATAATACATGATGTATGTGTCAGTCGAGACTCTAATATTGAGGATTCTGAAGGCATGGGGGAAGAAACTGTTGCACAGTCTGGCCGTGACAGCCCGAATGTTTCGGCACTTTTTGGCAGATGGCAGGAGGGAGAAATGTTTGTGTGACGGGGTGCGTGGGGTCCTTCACAATGTTTTTAGCTTCGTGGGTGGAAATTTGATAGAAATCTGATAAAAGAGGAGAATTGATCATGGAACAATGGGAGGAGATGCAACTCTAGAAGAAGTTGATATGCAGGCAAAGAGAAGAGAAGGGTCAAGAAGGAAGCCAGCACATGGAATGGAAACGAAGAATGTGAATAAATTACAGAATGCAATGACCATAAATTAGTTCGTTTGTTTTTCCCACATCTGTGATTATTTTAATGAAGAAATATTTAGTCTGCGGGATTTCTCTGTTTGGGTAGAAAGTTAAAGTATATCATACTCTGCGTGATACTGCAAATGTAATGCTATGTACCGAATTGCTCAATTATTATATACATTTAGAGTTGCTGTGCTACTTTTGTCAATTATACATTTTTGTGATTATATCAATGACCTTTCAATAATATACAATTGGATATTCATTTATGATCTCTGTTACTCCGGATGTTAGATTAAAACATTATGATGTTACAGTTTTCTGTAGCCACATTATTTCTCGACATCCACTTCGACGTATCTTCATGTAACTCATGTTTCTTCACGTAATGACAAACATCTTCAATCATTTCCGTCTGTCGTCTTAGACCTCTTTTATAACATCCCTGACACTCCATGAACATACAATTCGTCCATGTATATAACAGTTACTTGTACGTCCAATTTTATAGTATTGATCTGATATTCAGTATATTTATTGGTTTTACTTATTGCAATCTTTATGCGTAGTGTCTTTATTTTTATTTTGTGTCGTATCGGACCCAGAAACCGAACCATTTCCTCTTCTGTTACACTGATATATTGAAGATTGACAGTATTCAATCTTGAATCTTGAATAATTCATTGTTCCTTGTTTTCAAGAAATATTATAAACTTGTGGTGTTTCAGAGTCGTGCTCCTGGTATTTCAGAAATACATTCATGCTGTTTGTTTCTTTATACACTTCACTGTTTCGATTTAGAAAAGAAAATCCTCACCTGTGTTTATTGATATACATTTTCTTTACTGTGAATTTTACTAAAAAATCGTTTTACTTACACGTTGTCTGTCGAATGTCAACTGCACATCATTGGGCTTCGTTTTGTTTTATTTTGCAGTGTTGAAATGTGTATTTTTTTTACTTAGCACTCACAATAATCTTAAATTTTACAGATACCGACGATTCAGTTAGATATCGATATTATTCTTTCATGACGTTACTAATTTCTGATTATTACCAATTCGATGTATATTCTTGTTAAACCTATCGCGTTGTTCAGAGTAACTAAATAAACTGTTGCTCTGATTGTAAGATAACATTGCTTGGTAGGTAATTTTGATTATGAATCTATTAAAATGTTACGCAGCTTCTTTACTCCGGGATTCCGACAATTCTCATTCTGTTAGCAGTTGGATATAAATAGTGCATGCCAAAAGAGAAACAGATGAAACATTGATTATTTGTCGGACAATTAGAGTACTGACAACTGTACGATAAAGAAGAGGTAACTGAATTGAGCTAGGACAGAATACATTCAACAAATAGATTACGGTGTATTGAAGAACTACAGTTATAATAACCAATTTTATTCTCGGAGTTTTCATCCGCCGAGAGTGGAAGGTAAGTGAAAGTTCCACTATGTAGATAAAATAGATCGTTACCATTTTTTGATTCACATGGCAGAGTACCAAAAGAAGATCGCGTTGATAACAGGAGATTCAGGATATCTGCTTGGATGTCTGGCAGCGAGATGGATTTCAAACAGAATGATCTTGGGCCTCATCCATGGATAGTCCCAATCCCCGCTGCGAATGGAGGAGTGATAGGTGTGGGGCGATCAAACCTGTTCCGCCAAAAAATAAAACAAAGTTAGCTAAACGCTAAGAGAAGTCTGAAGCCCTCATCACTGGTAGAATAAGTGTGTTCGCCGATAAGACGTATAAATTCGTGGGGTATACAGAGAAGCCGAGGCAAGCTACAATGCATCGAGTGAACCCAACAACGATGAGAATGGGAATTGTAGCTGTTCTGCTCCTTGGCACGACTCTCTGCTGAGATTAGAACGCGGCAAATTTTCACACTGAACCATCGATTTGGAAGACGCTAAAATATTCTGTTTTATTTTTTGCACTTAATTTGGTTGCCATTGCGATCCTGTCTCGAGGAAAGTGCGGTCTTTCGATATGCATTGTATTCTACCTTGTGGCCATGGCAGCAGCCGATCTAGCGGTCCTTGTTGCAGATGTTATTTTGCATCGGATTAATAACATGTATTTTCCCGTTAGTTTTTTATTCTTAACTCCTGTGTGCTCTCTCAGACATGCCCTGTATATTGTCTCCATTGACTGCTCCATTTGGTTTACAGTGGCTTTCACTTTTGATCGACTTGTAGCGATATGTTGTCAAAATCTGAAACGAAAATTCTGCAGTCTGAGAACAGCTGCTGTAATTATTTTCGCGGTGTTTGGAGTGGGCATTTTGAAAAGCATTCCTGTTTTCTTTGTATATAAACCTGTGATTGTAACCGGCAGTCTGCCGTGGTACTGCAGTGGGAAAGCAAAATTCTGGGCTTCTCCATATTGGAAACTTTATCAGCGCGGCAGTACATTTGTAACGACGTTATTACCCATTCTATTGATCTCTTTGTTCAATGTTCTAACGGTCAGGTACATTATAGCAGCAAATAGAGTTCGCAGGAGACTTCGAAGTAATGGTAGAAATAACTCTGATCAAGAGGCGGAGAACAGGAGAAAGTCGATTGTTTTGCTGTTCACTGTATCAGCAAACGTCATGCTACTGTGGATGCCCAAAGCCGTTCATACACTAAACTGGCAACTGCAAAATTACAATTACGCAAATAAGTACTTGAGTACTCCCGTGTACATCGCACAACAGGTTGGCTATATGCTACAACTTCTCAGTTCGTCCACTAACACTTGCATCTATGGAATAACACAGAAGAAGTTTCGGGAGGAAATCAGAAATGGATTAAAATACTTTCTAAAGCTTAACAGAAAATTAATTGTAAAATAAATAAACCGGCAATGTTTTCTCCGTTTCAAAAATTGTTCATTAGTTTATTTGAAAGCGCTCTCTTGCTGTAGATAGACAACTAAGATAATGGACGATCTTGAAATTCTGCTACAGATTGGCAAGTATGATGTTGCGGGCTGAAAATTGGCTAAAGGATGGCTGCTATTGGGAGCTGAACGATCAAGGATATACGATGTATGGGAAGATAGAATAGTAGGCAGAGAGGGTAGTGCGCTCCTGTGTGTATGAAATAATGCCAAATCAGTAGAAAAGAATGACATAGGATCGGAAGGTGTAGAGTTTCTACGGGTTGAGTTAAGAAATAGCAAAGGTAAAAGGACCCAAATGGCAGTTGTACACAGGACTCCAAACAGCAGCGGGAATGTGGATTATAAAATACAGCAGGAGATAGAAAGGGCGTGTCAGAAAGGCAATATCATGATAATCGTTTCGAGATTTTAATATGAAAGTAGTTTGTGAAAACTAGGTCAGTACTGGATTTCAAATGAGAATTTGTAGAATATCTAAGGGATAGCTTTTTAGAATAGCTTATTGCTGAGCCCACTAGGGGATCGGCTGTGTTGGATTGGGTGTTTTGCATGATCTAGAGGTGAGAAGAGAGTTTAAGGTTAAGGAACTCTTGGGAAAAAGTGGCCACGATATGATCGAGTTCACTTTGAATTTGAGAAGGAGAAACTGAATTCCAATGTGCCGGTATTTCAGTTGAATAACGGATATTACAATGGCATGAGAGGGGGACTGGTCCAAGTTGACTGGAAAGGTACACTAGCAGGAAGGACAGCAGAGCAGCAACGGCTGTAGTTTCTGGGGAAAATGAGCGAAGTGCAATACAGATATATTCCAATTAAGCAGGTATTTTCGAATGGAAGAACACTACCGTGGCTGACAAGTGAAGTCAGAGCCAAAGTAAAAGCAAAAAAAAAGAGGGAATACGGGGGGGGGGGGGCGCAAGAGCAATTGGGAAGATAGAGGATTGAGTAGCTTTTCAAAACTTGCAGAAAGAAACTAAGAAGGTCATTAGGAAAGAAAAGATGACCTATGAAAGGAAGGAAGCGACTGATATCAAAGATATAAGGCTTTTTAAAGTATATAAAGGGTAAAACAGACTCGATGGTAGATAGAGGACCAATAAAACTGACTCTGGAGATATTGCAATGAGAGATGCAGAGATGGCTGAGGAACTGAATGCATGCACATGTGGAGGAATTCTGCAGTATACCGGACATTCAACAGTGTCAGGGAAGTGAAAGTATGTGCAGAAAAAAAATACGACTGGGAATGTGCGCTGGAAGTTTAATGGTCTGAGTGTGGCTACATCAACTGGACCTGTTAGAGTGCACCCTTGGGTTCTGAATGAAGTAGCCGGAGAGTTTGCACTGGCATTAACAATTATCTTTCAAGAATTGATAGATTCTGGCATTGTACCGGATCACTGGAAAATTGCAAATGTTACTCCGTTATCTAAAAAATAGTGAGAGGCAGCAGAAAGGAAACTATAGACCTGTTAGCCTGCCTGACATCAACGGTTAGGAGGTTGTTGGAATCGATTGTTAGGGATGAGATTACGGATTACCTCAAAGCACGTGACAAGTTAGGCAAAAGCCTAATGTATGTCAGTGAGTTGGACCACTGGATTAATGGATTGAGGCTAAATTTTCCGATGATACAAATGTAGGTGGAACAGCGGGTAGTGCTGAGGAAACAGACAGCCCGCAGAGAAACTTAGATAGTTCAGGTCAATGGGCAAATAAGTGGCAAAGGAAATATAATATCAGAAAGTGTGTGGTCATGCAATTTGGTAGAAGAAATAAACGGGCAGACTATTGTTCAGATGGGGAAAAAAACTCAAAATGCAGGGATGTAAACGGACTTTGGAGTCCTTGTGCAGGATGCCGTAAATATTAACCTCCTAGTTGAGTCGGTGGTGAAGAAGGGGAATGGAAAGTTGGTACTCATTTCTGAAGGAATAGAATATACGAGCAGGGATGTGATCTTGAGGCTTTATAAAGCACTCATGAGACCACACGGAGTATTGTGTGCTACTTTGCGCTCCTTCTTTTAGAATGGATATACTGAAATTGTAGCGGGTTGAGAAAAAAGAATCACGGAAATGATTCCAGGAATGAATGGGTTACCGTACGAGGATTGACTGGCAGCTCTTGCCATGTATTCCCAGGAGTTTAGAAGAATGAGGGGGGATCTCATAGAAGCATTCCGAAGATATGGCGAAATTATTTACCATGGTAGGGGAGGCTAGAACTTGAGGGCATGATTTAAGGATTGAAGACATCCAATTAGAACTGAGATGCGGAGAAATTATTTCAGTCATAGGGTGGTAAATCTGTGGAATTTGGTGCCACGAGCGACTGTGGAGGCCAACACATTTGGTGTATGCTTAAGTCAGAGAGAGATAGGTTCTTTATTAGCTAGGCATCAAAGGGTATGGATAGTACAGAGGTTTGACTGGCAGGGCAGACTTGATGGGGTGTATGACCTTCTTCTGCTCCTATATCTAATACTCTTATGCTGTATGTCAGTAAACAGGTAGGACTACGTATTCGTGAAGAGAATTAGTAAACAATGAAAATATCGTCCGTATATTAATCGGTCTAAGCATGGAAGATGACAATATCCCGCTCTGTCGGAATTTCAGAGAGTAGTCTCTCGAATTTTTCCTTTTATCTTTAAGAGCGACATACTGTACGTTTTGCACAGTTCATCAGATAACGCAACACGAGTCAAAAGTCTCCTGTTTCCGGAATGTAGTCGATTGAGGAACTGCTGGATGGTTACTATGTCATTTAAGGCAAAGATGCAATGTTGAGGCTTTGTAAGGCGTACTATCGTGAACTATTTTCTACCTCTATTTTAAGAAAAGACGCACGAACACTGGAGTGTGTTCAGTGGAGGGTGGCGAGAATGATTCCGAGAATGAAAGACTTATTGTTTGAGGAACGTTTGACAACTCTGGATCTAACAACTCTGAAATTTGAATGAATATGGGAGGGTCTTATTGAAATCTATTGGATTTGAAACGCCTTGATAAAGCCGATTGGGAGAGGACATTCACTATGGTGTGGTAGTTTATAATCGCAGAGCACCGTTCCAGAATAGAGTGACTTCAATTTAGAACGGATATGAGGAGAAATTCATTTAACTGAAGACCGTGAATCTGTGGATTTCTTTGCCACAGCCGGCTATGAGGGTCAGGTCACTCAATAGTTAAGTTAATGTTGATAGGTTCTTGAATAGCAAAGGCGTGACAGGTTACGTGGAGGAGGCAGGAAAATGAGATTGAAGTGGAACTGGACCAACCGTGATGAAATGGCGGAGTAGACTAGATAGGCTGAATGGCCTAATTCTGTTCTTATGCTGTATGTTCTTATGATTAGAATGCCTTTCAGGTCTAACAACATTCTTCCAACTCTTTTCTGTGTGATCCTCTGTTATTCGCCGCAAACTCCGATCTGACAGAGCCCGGACAGTTTAACTGCTGACAGTTTCTGTCATTCCGTCTTTCTATACGAGGCTAACGTGGATTGTATGCTTGGTGGCTATTTTAGCTTCTGCGCCGCTGCACCATAGTTATAAATTAACACCAGTCGGTTAAAATTTAAATTATAAACATATTTTCAATTATGTGCGTACCGCCGGAGAGTGCGCCAACATCTTATGAGGAAACAGATAGATCTGGGCACAAAACCTATCGTCCGGCAACATCATTGCAAATAATCAACATTCTTAGTCTAATACTAACTCTTTTTTGAGTGTGAGGTGAGGGTGGTGGTGGATCGGACTATTATCATATATTTTTTGTCTTCGTGATTATATCACAGACAGCTTATTCCGGATTATGTGGCGACGGCTGGATTGGGCATTGAACTTGGATAGTTATCGCACTGCAAGTATAGCAAAAGGGATATACCACACTGGGCAGTTTGTCACTTTTGTGGTTAAAAGTCTAAAATTATGCTAATCGGGAGGAAGACAGGACTTTTGCAGTTGCTGACCAGTGTTGAAGATTTAGATCGGTACTGAGAGCGTATGCTTCGCCTGTGTGAGGAAAGGACTCAATCCCTCGCATCCTCGTCTTCTGACTATGTATTTTCAACAGTTCGGACAAACCAAACCTGAAATTAGAATTAATTCAATCTGAGGAACCCAAACCAGATGGTAGTCCAAAAATATGAGAGATTGGAAAGCACAGCTAACAGCAATTACTTCCAATACCTCACATCAATATTATACCTTTGTCTAACTTCGGCTGCAGACAGCACTGTGAATGGCTGAAAGACACTCAGCTGGTGTTGGGTCGTCTCCGTTACAGCAAGCAGCAGTTTTCCATGTCCGCAGTTGGTAGTTTGAAGAAATAATGTACAACATAATCTTTGCTGGTATGTAGTGAACGAGGCAGCCAACGGGGTCGAAACGCAGTGAGCATAGAACTAGTCATTCAATAGGAGGAGAAACAGAGGAATAAATAAAGAGAAAACATAATGCTCAACCTGCAGTAGGGTGGCGTAGTGGCAGCGTGCTGGGCACGTACCCAGTGGCCGATGGATCGCAACGATCGATTGCTATTTCCTTAGCGCTTCCAAATCAAGGCCTTTCTTCTATATCTCGAAATTTCCGGTAATTTTGCACGACGATGATGGATTAAAAGAAAACACTGAAGACAGTAATAACACACACAATAAGAAGAACAACAACAACAACAAAAGCAGGATTTATGGAGGAGATTCTCATGTTTTAAAATAAGATCTTCATCAGATGCTGTAAATCCACCCACCCCCCACAGAAAATTCAGGACAAACTCAGCAGGCGAGGCAGCATCCTTGGAAAGGCATAAGATAATTGCCGTTTCGGGCCAAGAACCTTATTTAGGATTGGAAATAAAATAATATAATGCAAGAATATGATATGAAGTTCGGTGGGGCGGAAGGGGATACAGGCTGGAAGGTGAAAACTGTTACCATGTGAGGGAGATGATAGGTGGATAGGTGCTGGAGGAACTCAGCAGGCCAGGCAGCCACAAACGAAAAGGCTAAACTGTTGACGATTCTGGGCAAGCTCATTCAGCTGTAAAGGAAAAGGCAGAACAAGAAGTGCGAGGATGGGAGGGAGAAGAACAAGGTGGAAGGTGATAGGGGAAACGCCGAGAGGTGGGTGGAGGTAGATGTGGAGTAAAGAGCTGGGATGTTGATATATGAAAGAGATAAAGCGATGGAATAGAGACAGGAGAGGATAGAAAACTTTGGAAAAAGAGAAGGGAGAAGAGCTTCAGAAGGAAGCGATGAGCTGGTCGGGAGAAGCTAGGAGGAGACAGGTAGAAAAGAGAAAGCTTTGATGAAGTAGGATTCTGATTGAGTCGGAGAATGGACCATGGGAGAATTGGAGGAGATGAAGCACTGGAAGAAGTTAATAGGCAGGCAAGGAGAAGAGAAGCGGTAAGAAGTGCGCCCGCACATGGAATGGCAATCGAGAGAAGGAGAGACTGAATAAATTGCAAGAATCTGGAGAGGCTGATGATCATGCCATAACGTTGGAATATACCCAAATGGAAAATGAGTAATAGATAAAGAACTGTTGGCTCAACGATCTGAAGAATTATCATCCCATTCAGCAGAAAATGGAGCTGGAACTCTGACTGCAAACAGAGAGTGCAAATAACTTTCAACACGATGTTTCCTGAGATGGGAAGTATCATTTATGAGCAGTCAAGCAGCTGTTAGGTTGTATGCCCCATGGAGCACAGGAGAGTGACAGTGATCTTTGATGAATTATTTAGTTATTGCGATACAGTGCAGTTGTGAATTGGTTCTCGAAAACCGCCACTTCATTGCACTGACCAAGCTCCCGTTGACTCGTGAAGTTGTCACACTCATGATTCAGCACGTGTTCAGCAAAACCGTCAGGAACGCGGCCGGATGGACCCAAACGCACGACACAGACACTGAAGTACTAGGGGGAGGAGAGGATGGGGATGCCATGGCTTTTAATGGTAGAGCTGGGGTGAAGGTCGATAGAGTGTCAGGCAGGAAGAGCGGAGCGGGTTCCCGGAGTTCGAGTTCAGGTAGACAGGCTCCCTGGGTTCAGGCAGGCAGGCAGGCAGGTCCGCGGGTTTCCGGCAGGCAGGCAGACAGGTCCTCGGGGTTCAGGCAGGCAGGCAGACAAGCAGGTCCCCGGGGTTCATGCAGACAGGCAGGCAGACAGCTCTAGGTGGCTAGATAAGCTGCGAAGAGACTTCCCTGGCCGGTCCGCATATGTCCCGGGTAGGTCCGCCTCCCAGACGGAATCACCGGAGGCCTGGGCACGACGCGGACCCCTAGGCGTGTGCGGGGCACAATCCCAGAGTTCGGGCGGAAGAGGAGGACGGGGTAGATCATCCGCCGGGCAGCGGCAGACTGGCCGGGCCTGCCCGACAGAGGCAAAGGATTGGAACGGGCAGAACAACCGCCGGGTAGCGGCAGTTCGGCCGGGTCTGCCTGACAGAGGCAAGGGGTAGGATCGGGCATAGGTCCAGGGTGACCAACACAACAATCATGATAACAATAAAATCGGGAAAGGCCGGCAGACAGCACGACCGCGCGAACAGCACAAACGAGCGGAGAAGCCGGACCAGCGCATGGGAAGAAAGGTGGGGGAGAGGACCAACCTGGCAGTACTGGTACGGGGCAGGGAAGCATGATGAGGAGTAGGTCTGAGCCCAGGCAGGTTAACAGAATGCAGAGAAGCGTTCGAAGACGGCGGAGAACAGGAAACAAAACGAAACGACCACCCGCCTGGCCCCAGTCCCAAGGCCCCTTATAAGCACCTGCAGCTCAATGAGTCACAGGTGTGCCTCTTTGAGCCAGGAGGGTCCTAACTAGTTCACGTGTGACGGGAGGGGCATCTGCAGGACCCCGAGTCCGAAGCCCTCGGATCCAGACCCGGAACGCGGTTTCCGGACCGGACTGGACCCTGACAAAAACACACTTTTAGCATCATATCTATACTGTCACTTCCGAATTGCCTGATATACTATATCTATTGCTCTACTGACACCACTGCTAATGTCTTCTTCCAATCAACTTTGGTAAGTGTCTCAGTCCTGCCTCTGCAATTCACTTTCCTCCAATGTAATATTGATACATTTGACGTTTACATCTTTCTTTCAAATTGCAGGGAGAATTGTCTGATGGTATGAATATTACCTTCCGAAAATTCAGTTACCTTATGCTTCCTGAACAAATCAGTTACATTAGAGAACAGCCAATTCATAACTGCTGATCTCTTAGTCGTCTCAGCACAAGCTGCTGTAAAAAAAAAACAATTTGTAGGCCTTCTCAAAATCCTCTCCTTTGGGATCCAGCAACAACATGACTTTACTAATCTATCTGCTGATTGAAATTTCCATCCCTATCCTAATATTGCACCTTTCAAATGCCTTTTCTGTCTCCTGTTGTTATGGGTATAACAAATCATGGTTATTGTTAGGACTTAAACTCCTTTCAGGGTATTTTTACCCTTGTCATTTCTTATCTCTGCCCTCTTCATTCCATCCTATGCCAGCTCTCTCTCTAAGGTTTGATTTCATTATTTTTTTTAACGACAGAGCCACGTTATCTCTCCTACCTACCTGCCTATCATATCGGTGCAATTTGTATCCGCGGATGTTAATCCCCAAACTATAATCATTATTTATCCAAGATTCTGTTGTCCCTGTAACGCCATTGCTACGAATCTCTTACTGTTCGGCAAGATTATTTGTGATTCTGTATACAAATATATTGAATTAATTCCCGTACTTCTCAGCCTTTAAGATTTTGTTCCCACCATTCTCCACTGCAACTGTTCCCACGGTGATGGGCAGACCAAGATTGAAACGGGGTCCAGAAGTGACCGTACGAACTGTGCTGCTATTGAGAGAGGGGGGGGGGGAGGCTTCCAGTGTAAATGAAAGAGAGAGGGAGAGAGGGAGAGTGAGAGAGAGAGAGAGAGAGAGAGAGAGAGAGAGAGAGAGAGAGAGAGAGAGAGAGAGAGAGAGAGAGAGAGAGAGAGAGAGAGAGAGAGAGAGAGAGAGAGAAGATTTAATGTTACGGTTCCTCGGCTAATCGTTTACCTTATTTCTAAGGACACTTTGCCTGCTTGTTAAGATTCCTGCAAAGACGGCAGAGAGGAGCCTGTTGATGGACTTTTGTTGTCAAACAGGTGAAGATAAAAAACAGGTCTGCTAAGATACAGGCAGACACACCACGGGACACTGAACAAGCTTTGTGCACCCCACGTGAAGATGGGGTTTTTGGAGGATCGATTCGCGGAATCGATCAGTGGCTCACAGGTGCGACCGGTGGTGAACCTTTTCTGTGTCCTCCCTTGCCTGGGTGATAGTTTAGCCACTGAGGAACGGTCGTACTTGGCATGGTCATAGTCGGTGACCACAACAGGAAGACAACGGGAAGATCGACAGCAACGACCTGACCTCTCATCACATCTCTCTCTTTCTCTCTCCAACGATACTCAAGCAACTACCTCGAACTGAACTGAAATTTCTTCGTCATATCGTAAGTATGTTTCCATTATTCCATAGCTCTGAAAGAGCATAATATTGGTTCCTATTTCCATACTGCTGTATATATCATTGCTAACCTGTTTCATATATTTGCATTTCATAGTATTGTATTGCTTAGTTTACTAATAAACACCATTAGTTACTAGTAATAGCAGACTCAAAATTGTTTTCCCATTTCTGCTGCTTCTCAACCCGGTCACGGCGTACGTGACACCACTGACTGCAGTTTGCCCTCTCTTCCTCCTGTCCTTCCTGACAGTCTGATTACAAACTCCCCTGATTGTATACTGGCTGCCCCATCCTCACCCTTATCACAATGGTTCGAATCTCGCTGACACATTAGTTTCTCTCCCCAACATCTCCAAAGAACCGCAAGAATATTTGTCACCCTCGCGTTCAAGTGTAACGTCTCTACGTTGTAGAAGTTATAGCTTCGCCAGAAGAGGTACCACTGGTCCAGAATTCTCAAACCCTGCTCTCTCCACCAATTGCTCAGCCAGGAATCCGTCTGTTAAATCATACTATTGTTACCCTAACTGGAGTGTGGTTCTAGGCAGCAAACAAGAGGTCACTATACTGAGATCAGATTCTTGGTTTTCTATCTAGGTTCTCAAATTTCCTCGTTAGGATCTCTTTCTTTTACCTACGTTCGGCATCATGCTGATATGGAACAAGGCTCACTCTCCACTCCCCGACTGCTCTTTTAAAATCCAACTGTGATGGACCCGATCGGAGACGTTCCTGACCTTGGCACCAGATGGGAGGCAATGGCCACCCGGGTGACTCTTCAGTGCCCACAAAATATCGTGTCTACTCCTCTAATTATCGAAACGTATATTTCTCCCGTAGTCTTCTTCTTTCTTATTTACCTCTGAGATCAACGCCAGACACACTGCCAGAGACGTCAGAGCAGATACCAGTGATCTACAGTCTCCTTAGTTTCCCTCATGAGCCGAAGGCCATGAAGATGCATCTCCAGCTCTTAACACGTTATCCGAGCAGTTGCAGCACGATACACTTGTGCATATTTGGTTATCTGGGAGGCAGGGCGTCTCCAAAACGTCTCACATCGCACAGGAAGAACATACCGCAGCACCAGAAGCTATTCTCATTATTATAACTATGCAATAAGGGACGAAGAATGAATAACGACGAAACTTATGAGATACTTAACTCGCCTCAGACGTTTCTAGGCGATGCCTGATAAGCTACGTACTATGAGTTCTATCTCCAGTCCAATGGTTGCTGCACTTGGCCCTGTGTTATTTTAGTTTGCCATTGAAAATGGATCGTGATCTGGTTGCGCTGCTGGAAAAGAAGGCGGAATCACAAAAACGTTCCTTTTTAAAACTCTGTCTCAGAACTTTCGCGCTCCTGGTGTGTTTGGGCTTAGTTTCTGAAATCGATTTATTGTTGATGTGCGTGTCATTATACACGTTACATCTGGAACCCGCTGGTTTCGAGATAACATCTGATCCTCAATCCGGTTGAACCTAAAGGGTTTATTCCTTCTTCCCGGTGAAAGTTCCGAGAAGGCAAAATGGCCTGGATATTGGAAAACTTCGAAGGTGGATGCTTCTTTCATTTAGCAACACTCCTTTCCGATGTGCTCAATCGTTGCGAGGAAGGCATTTTCAACAGATAAAGTGCGCTGTGTACACCAGTTTTGATAGGGGTTCAGTTCTTTAGTTATCGTTGTTTCCATAGCAGGCCGCGATGTAGCCAATGTTGATGCACTCCACTGTGCATCTATGGAAGTTTGTGAAAGCTGAAGATCACTTTCCGAATCTACTCAAACTTCTGAGAAATTTACCCGATTCGAATTGGTCTAATATTGTAAATTTAAATTTATTTAGACTATAAGAGCATAAGATGTCGGAACAGATTTGGGGCACTTTACCTATCTAGTTTGATCCGCCATTTCAACACGGCTTGTCCATTTCCCTTCTCAACCCCAGTGTCCTGCCTTCTCGCATATCACTCCATGCCAACTAAATAAGAATCTATCAACCTATGCGTTGAATATACAGTGCCGTGACCACTACAACAGCCGGGGGCAACGAATTCCACAAATTCACTACTCCTTGATTAACGAAATTCATTTTCATCTCTGATCTAAAAGGACATGTTTTTCGACAGAATGCGAAATAGGCTTTTGAGACAAAACTTATTTAACCCCAAACAAAAAACTGGACAATTTTCAATGACCAATTAAACGCACCGTGGTCTTTTTTCTGGGGAAGAAACACGAACAGCAGTAGAAAGTCCAGGCATTTCATGCGGAGGAATACAGATTGATTACAGATGACACTGGAATTGTTCTGTGAACTCCGTCGACACGAACTCTAATAAAGCTAAACTAACCGCTATGCTACCTTATCACCCTCTGCCTCCTTTGCCTTCGCAAGATTGTTTCAAAGTTCTTACATTTCTATGCTTCTCTAAGCAAAGTATGTCCATCTATGCACTGGAAATAAAGACTCTTTTACATCTAGGTCCCAACGTTTATATTTTAGCGCAAATTGTTTACTTTATAGTTGCATTTCTTAAAGGTACAATGCAATTTTATGATCGTTCAGTTAATCGTTACGTTTTGAGTACTACTGGGTAAACAATAGCATGTGTCTGAACGATGCTATTTTTAACTTACTTGCCTTATTGTAGAAACGCAAAAATCAATCCCTAATGAACATAGTCTCCGGGATTTGCCTGCAACACAAGTAGTACCCGGGGGGACTATACCACTATAACTACAAGATGGCATGGACATATTCAGCATATTATTTCAGCTGCATGAAATGGAATATCCAGTGATATATCACATAGAACGCATATACTACCCTATTCTTACGGTCTTCAGTCTCCCCGGTAAGTTTCTGCTTTGGGTTGAACACTATTACTAAGGTTTCACTCTTCTTTCACTGTCCGGCAATTTAGTTTCGCTTTAGTTTTCTATGTACCTCATTGTCGACATGCTCATAGCGACGTTGTTATATTCATGTGTTTCATCTTTTTAAACTGTCCTTATGCTAATCGTCTGCGCGGAATGTTTATTCTTCAGCCACACGGGGCAGCATAAAATTCAGGGGTTAAAAAAGCACAGTTCTCATTTCAAAAATCTTTTTTCGTTTTTTCGTTTTTTATAATACCTCACGAATTCCATCTGAAATTTCATCATTATGGTACAAATTTGTCGGAACCATTCCCTCCCCGCTGAAAATAAATCATGGATCTGCCATTAGACAACACTTCACTGATAAAAAGGTACGATTAATCCCAAATGAAGCCATGTCTGGAGGATTCCCTCTCATTTCGCCCTACGTTGCTAGGTGTCGTAAAAGCAAATTGGTTTAATATCGTGGTTAGTTTTCAAAGTCCTGTCTAAACTTAGCTGGTTGCCGATATGTGTTTTGGAGGACTCTCCTTACACATATTGTGAACATTCCCAGAACATCTTCAAATTAACTTTAGATCATTTACGGTCTATATCTGCCAATGCCAAAGGGATATTTTCAACACTGCTTTGTCACCAGGATTTGTAGGTCATTTGCAAATAACTGCAGCGGAATACAACATGCAAGGAACAAGATTTAGTTCGGTTCTTTTGCCGTCCTTTGTTGGTAGTTTGATGAAGACTTATTTTGTCCACGATATTTCGCTCTTCGAATAGAACGTTAAAATCTATTCATTTGTAATGTTGTTTACGTTTTATACGAATTAGGAAATTGTTCAGATTTTGTCCTCGAGACGCAGAGAAACAGCATTCACTGTCTGTGAAAAGTAACAGTGGAAAAAAAAAGAGAACAATTCTCTGTAGCAAACCGAATTTTTTTTTCCCTTCATATGTATAATTATAAATGTCCGCAGAACGTTCTGTGCAACTGTGACTGGATGAAAAAAAAAACATTCGAATTTACTTCTCCCGTTACTCATTTCCTCTGTCAGTAATCGTCTGAATTTCCCGTCCAAGTGAATGTTTTTTTTTATGTGTTTTTGATAGTAAATGCTCACACATGGCTGATAAATATTTTAATATCAGGCTAGTCCTGAACTGTATTGTGGTTTACTTCCTATGCTTCAGAATATCGCTGTATTTGCACACCTTTACATTGTCGTTTCAATTGCCTCTTGATGTTCCTGGCACCTGGCACCTTCCATCCTCCCCCCGCCTTCTTTATAGGGCCCCTGCCCCCTCCTTCTTCAGTCCTGACGAAGGGTCTCGGCCCGAAACGTTGACTGCTCATTTCAACGGATGCTGCCCGACTTGCTGAGTTAATCCACCTTGTTTGTACGTGTTGCTTTTTTATGTTCACCTGCCATTAATCATGCTGAAAATTTATTTTCTTTAAAAGGTGATATACTAATAGATTAGTTCAGATATGTAAATGCATTTAGCTCTAAACCCTTCCAATTAATACGGTGCAAATGCTTAATGCTCTGCCTCAATCATGATACACATTCGGCGTTGCTATGGCTCTATTTGTCAATTATATATTCGTCAATTATAAGTCTGCATGTCGTAATAACACTTCATAATTCAGTGTATAGCTTTATTTGCCAATCTATTTATCGAACTTCGCTTCGTAGAATTTTAATGAAAAGTTTATATTTGTTCACGCAGCCAGAAACATTTATCGGGTATTATTTATTGATTTCCACGGATCTCTTACACCTGTTTTAAAACGCCCCAGACACTTTATGAACATGCAGTTATATAGACATATAACAGTTAATTGTATGTTTTGTTTTACAGGGTTGATTTGATATTAAGTATGTTGATTTATTTTTATTTATTGCGTAACTTGTGCTTGCTTATTGTGTTTCTTTGCCTCTCTGCTGTATCGAATCCACTGATACAAAATTTCGCTTTTTTATATACAGTCATACTGAAAAATGACAATATCTGGAATCTTGAACCTTAAATGATTCATTATTCCTCCTTTTCCATTATTTGAAATATTATTACCTTGGGGTATTTCAGAGCTTTACAGGCTCGCATTCCTGGTAATTCGGAAACATATCAATGTGTATTGTTTGTTCGTCAACATCATTATTTCAGTTTAGAAAATCCACGTCCGTGTTTGTAGGTGTGCTTTAGAACATAGAACATAGAAATCCTTGGCCCATAATGTTGTGTCGACTTTATAACTTGTTCCAAAAACTGCCTAAAATTATCCTAACGCATAGCCCTCTACTTTTCTAAGTTCCATGTATCTATGTAAACATCTCTTAGAAGAGCCTATTGTATCTGCCTCCACCATTGTCGCAGGCAGTGCGTTTCATGCACTCGCCAGTTACTTCCGTGTGACGAACTTACCGGTGACATATTCTCTGTGCCTCCTTCCAAGCATCTTAAATCTAAGCCCCTTTGTGTTAACCATTTCAGCCTTGAGAATGGCCTCGGGGTATCCACACAATCAATGCCTCTCATATTAGACACCTTTATCAGGTCACCTCTCATCCTCCGTCGCTCCAAGGAAAAATGACCACGTTCGCTTATCTTATTATCATGATGCACGCTTCCAAATCCAGGCAAAATGCTTGTAAATCTCCACTGCACTCTGTCTATAATATCCATATCCTTCCTGGCGTGCGGTGATCAGAACTGAACACAATACACCAAGTGGGGTATGACCAATGTCTTCTATATCTGGAACACCTCATTCCTCTTGAACTCTGTCCCGCGGTTGTAGAATACCAACACAACATCCGACTTCTTAACAACACTGTCAACCTGCGCAGCAGATTTGAGTATCCTATGGAGAGGGACCCCAAGATCTATCTGATCCTCCACACTGCCAAGAGTATTACGTTTAATACTATATTCTGTCTTCAAATATGACCTACCAAACTAAACTATTTTAACCGAAAATGTGTTCAATTCCATCTGCCACTTCTCAGCCCAGTTCTGCATCCTACAAATGTCTCGTTGTAACCTGTGACAACCATCCACACTATCCAGAACACACCCGAAGTTTTCTTCATTGCTATTCAATTTAAAAATTCTTAATTTCCGCTTTTATTTTCTCAAACGTCACCTTCAGATCATTGAAAACGTTTTGTTTCATTTCTCAACATTGAAAATTGCATTACCTAGTTAGAACACGAAATAATCTTAAATTTAACAGATACAAACAATTAGGGCAGACATCGAAGTTATTCATTTACGACGTACTGAAGCTTTTAATGATTATCAGTTGGTATTGAATGTTGACGTTTGTTAACCTGGTTTTATTGTTTGTACTTTATATCCATTCGATATTAATGAAATTCATTATTATTATTATTATTATTATTATTATTATTATTATTATTATTATTATTATTATTATTATTATTATTATTATTATTATTATTATTATTATTATTATTATTATTGTTGTTGTTGTTGTTGTTGTTATTGTTGTTGTTGTTGTTGTTAAAAGAGTGTGCAGTTTTTTCTTTGCGGGAATGCTGATATTTCGCATTCAGCTGCCAGTTGATTCCAATTACAGCCTGCCAAAAAATAACAACTGACACATGAATTGCACTTAACTTTGCACAACAGAGAGGTCGTTGTACTAAGATAGTGCAGAACACATTTTTGAATGGACTTATACACGGATATTGGATATAATATATAATTGTATTGCCTTTTGCTCAGTGTTTAAGGTATCGTGGTGACTTGAAAAGTCCAGCTAGTAGATGTTTGGGTTGAGTTGTTCTCTGATCTAAACGGTGTACTATCTACCGTCAGAAAACACTTGGACGAGATGTAAACTCAACAACGTATCAATTGCACCTTCCAAATGCGAGTAAATGTAGTCAATACACAAAAATAAAGCGTTGATATTGGCATTACACTTGCAAAATTTTCGTTAACATACAAAGTGACACCATCAGTGCATTGATAATTGTGGTGTCCTCCGAATGCTTGGCCTTCATATACATACGAATCAGTTTAATTTTCATCATTACCGAAGCTCAGCTGTGACATAGGGAGAACATCTCGTGGTTGATTGGTTACGTGGCGGACTTCGTACGTTGCGATCTTTAATTTTGCCCTCATTGGCTCTTTAATAGGATCGATGTCTACATGCATGTTTACCATAGAACCATATAACCATAGAACAATACAACAATACAGCATAGAAACAGGCCCTTCGGTCCTTCTTGGCTGTGCCGAAACATTTTTCTGCCTTGTCACACTTACCTGCACCTGGAACATATCCCTCCATATCCCTCTCATGCATGCACCTGTCTAAGATTTTCTTGAATGTTAAAAATGAGCCCGCATTTACCATTTCATTTGCTGCTCATTCCACACTCCCACCCCTCTCTGCGTGAAGAAGACCCCCCCCCATATTTCTTTTAAACTTTTCCCCATTCACCCTTAACCCATGTCCGCTGCTTTTTTTTTTTCTCTCTCCGAAATAATTTTTTGTGGGAAACCACGCCTGCAGGAATTTTCCTGCATGCCGCTTATTTAATAGTGCCATGATTTTCTCGATCTTCATTTGTAAAGACTGGGGAAAGTTGACCATGCCGCTTTACAGCACTTTTACAAATCCTTCTGGATAGTTTTCTCCCAGTTTGACCAACATACTATTTGTTGCAGCCCCTTAATTGGAATTAGGAGACGACATTGTTCCTGTCCAAATGGTCGAATCGTTCTTTTGGTTTCCAAGGTTCTCCCCTCGACGTGGCTGTTGGAGTACTTTCGACATTCGGCAATTAACAGCAATTAACTGGATACTCAGTGAGATGTTATCTTTTCACACCTGATGTGTTTCGACCTCCTCCATGGATAGTCACAGCGCAACTGCAAATGGAGGATGGTTGGACATGGGCTAGCAACACCTGCCCGAAAGTACCCAGAATTACAAATACTCCTACTGAAGCTACGAAGACCCCATCCCTGAGAGTGGAAGGGTCTCTGCTTCGGAGAGTTCGAGTGGTGAAAGCAGAGGACACAGAACTGATGAACGTTCAGCCCAGGGGAGGAATTCGGGAAGCAGCAGGTGATGGCCTATGCACCAGTAGGGGCCTTGGGTTTAAAGGAAAGACAGTAGCACAGCGTTTAGCACATTGTTTTACAGGAGAAGAGCTCAATTGATGTGGCTGTCTGTAAGGCGTGTATAAGTTACCGACGTGACTGCGTGGGTCCTTGCGGGTGCTTCGGTTTCCACTCACTGTCCAAATATGTACCAGTTGGCAGGGTAACTGTTCATTATAAATTGTCCCGTGATACGTCCACAATTCAATTGGGGGATTGTTGGGCGGAGCGGCCCGAAGGGTCTAATGTACACTGTATGCCAATACATAAAATAAATAAGAGTCTTGAACACATTGCGGGGTAAGGCTGTGGACGAAGGTACCAGAAGAACAGCCAGAAAGCGCCCGGATATGAACAAAATTCAACAAGGCATCAAGTGTGCCCTCCAACTACAGGTAAGTATAATTAGTCCAGAGAGAAAAAAAAACAACAACGAGCAGAATAAACGTTGTCTTCACAGG